>NC_092732.1:25946805-26045269 GCF_047496885.1 Scyliorhinus torazame | reverse complement strand
GGAGGGGGTGTAGGGGCTGGAGGAGGTTACAGAGATAGGGAGGGGGGTCTAGGGGCTGGAGGATGTTGCAGAGATAGGGAGGGGGTGTAGGGGCTGGAGGAGGTTACAGAGAGAGGGAGGGGGTGCATGGGCTGAAGGAGGTTACGGAGATAGGGAGGGGTTGTAGGGGCTGGAGGAGATTACAAAGAGAGGGAGAGGGTGTAGGGGCTGGAGGCGGTCACAGAGATAGGGAGGGGGGTGTGGGGGGCTGGAGGAGGTGACAGATAGGGAGGGATGTAGGGACTGGAGGTGGTTACAGAGATAGGGAGGGGGTGTAGGGGCTGGAGGAGGTTACAGAGATAGGAAGGGGGTGTAGGGGCTGGAGGAGGTTACAGAGATTGGGAGGGGGTGTCGGGGCTGGAGGAGGTTACAGAGATAGGGAGGGGGTGTAGGGGCTGGAGGAGGTTACAGAGATAGGGAGGGGGTGTAGGGGCTGGAGGAGGTTACAGAGATAGGGAGGGGGTGTAGGGGCTGGAGGAGGTTACAGAGAGAGGGAGGGGGTGCATGGGCTGAAGGAGGTTACGGAGATAGGGAGGGGTTGTAGGGGCTGGAGGAGATTACAGAGAGAGGGAGAGGGTGTCGGGGCTGGAGGCGGTCACAGAGATAGGGAGGGGGTGTGGGGGCTGGAGGAGGTGACAGATAGGGAGGGGTGTAGGGGCTGGAGGTGGTTACAGAGATAGGGAGGGGGTGTAGGGGCTGGAGGCGGTCACAGAGATAGGGAGGGGGTGTGGGGGCTGAGGAGGTTACAGAGATAGGGAGGGGGTGTAGGGGCTGGAGGAGGTCAGTGTTGATGTGTCAATGGGGCTGGTATGATATCGGACAGCAACATTCAAGAATTAAAGCCCCCCCCCCCCCCCTCCCACACACGCACAGAGTCAGAACCACTGTGAACCATGGCGATGTGCCTCACGTTGGCTTGGCTGGGCCTAGCCAGCCCGAGTGCCTTGGCAAGTGTCAGCTGAATGGGTGGTATTGCAGGTTGGGTCAGGGTACCCCCACGGGGATATCCTGTAGCACCCTTGCTCAAACCCGGGCACTGAAGGAGTGCTGCACTGTGGGTGAGGCGATGGTTAAAGCACGTCTGTGTCTCCCTTCGCAGGCGGAGGTAACAGATCCCGAGGCTGCTAATTTGGATGGAGAATGGAGGAACTCGCCCAGGTGACCAAGGTTCTCCCTGACTCTCTCGCACTGAAATCTAGTGCGCGGGAACTTGCTGTGTGAAAAGTGGTTCAAGTCCTGGTCGGCATGGAAGTGACTCTAAGAGATGGTTGTTGGTGAGGACATGCTGGATATGTGGACAGGCTTGCAGTCGGTTTGGTAATCCATCCAATTTGCAGCCTTGCTTAATCTCGCAGGCTGTGAGGGGTCCGCATCCTGTGCTGGCCTCGCTTGAAGTCAGGAAAACGTTCCCCGTCGGAGCAGCATTGTGAAGCAGGGCAGCCCCTGTGCAGAATAAAGCACAGCAGAGCAGGGAAGGCCAGCAGCTTCGAGCTTGCCCCACAGGGAACCAGAGAACATGACAGCACCGTACAGGCCCTTCGGCCCTCGATGTTGTGCCGACCTGTGAAACCACCCTAAAGCCCATCTACACTATTCCCTTATCATCCATATGTCTATCCAATGACCATTTGAATGCCCTTAATGTTGGCGAGTCCACTACTGTTGCAGGCAGGGCATTCCACGCCCTTACTACTCTCTGAGTAAAGAACCTACCTCTGACATCTGTCCTATATCTATCTCCCCTCAATTTAAAGCTATGTCCCCTCGTGCTAGACATCACCATCCGAGGAAAAAGGCTCTCACTGTCCACCCTATCCAATCCTCTGATTAAGTCACCTCTTAATCTTCTTCTCTCTAACGAAAACAGCCTCAAGTCCCTCAGCCTTTCCTCATAAGATCTTCCCTCCATACCAGGCAACATTCTGGTAAATCTCCTCTGCACCCCTTTCCAATGCTTCCACATCCTTCCTATAATGTGGCGACCAGAATTGCACGCAATACTCCAAATGCTGCAACATGACATCATGGCTCCGAAACTCAATCCCTCTACCAATAAAAGCTAACACACCGTACGCCTTCTTAAAAACCCTCTCAACCTGGGTGGCAACTTTCAGGGATCTATGTACATGGACACCGAGATCTCTCTGCTCATCCACACTGCCAAGTACACATTAGCCCAGTACTCTGTCTTCCTGTTATTCCTTCCAAAATGAATCACCTCACACTTTTCTGCATTAAACTCCATTTGCCACCTCTCAGCCCAGCGCTGCAGCTTATCTATGTCCCTCTGTAACTTGTAAGATCCTTCCGCACTGTCCACAACTCCACCGACTTTAGTGTCATCTGCAAATTTACTCACCCATCCTTCTACGTCCTCCTCCAGGTCATTTATAAAAATGACAAACAGCAGTGGCCCCAAAACAGATCCTTGTGGTACACTACTAGTAAGTGGACTCCAGTCTGAACATTTCCCATCAACCAGCACCCTTGTTTTCTTCCAGCTAGCCAATTTCTGATCCAAACTGTTAAATCGCCCTGAATCCCAAGCCTCCATATTTTCTGCAGTAGCCTACCGTGGGGAACCTTATCAAACGCTTTACTGTAATCCATATACACCACATCAACTGCTTTACCCTCATCCACCTGTTTGGTCACCTTCTCAAAGAACTCTATAAGGTTTGTGAGGCACGACCTACCCTTCACAAAACCGTGTTGACTATCTCTAATCAAATTATTCCTTTCCAGATGATTATACATCCTATCTCTTATAAACCTTTCCAAGATTTTGCCCAAAACAGAAGTAAGGCTCACTGGGTCTATAGTTACCGGGGTTGTCTCTACTCCCCTTCTTGAACAAGGGGACAACATTTGCTATCCTCCAGTCTTCTGGCACTATTCCTGTAGACAAAGATGACTTAAGGATCAAAGCCAAAGGCTCAGCAATCTCCTCCCTAGCTTCCCAGAGAATCCTATGATAAATCCCATCCGGCCCAGGGGACTTATCTATTTTCACACTTTCCAGAACTGCTGACACCTCTTCCTTCTGAACCTCAAGCCCTTCCAGTCTCGTAGCCTGAATCTCAGTATTCTCCTCGACAACATTGTCTTTTTTCTGTGTGAATACTGACGAAAAATATTCATTTAGCACCTCTCCTATCTTCTCGGACTCCAAGCACAACTTCCCACTACTGTCCTTGACTGGCCCTACTCTTACCCTAGTCATTCTTTTATTCCTGACATATCTATAGAAAGCTTTAGGGTTATCCTTGATCCTACCTGCCAAAGACTTCTCATGACCCCTCCTGGCTCTTCTTAGCTCGCGCTTTAGGTCCTTCCTAGCTAACTTGTAACTCTCGAGCGCCCTAACTGAACCTTCATGTCTCATCTTTACATAAGCCTCCTTCCTCTTGACAAGTGTTTCAACTGCTTTAGTAAATCACGGTTCCCTTGCTCGACCACTTCCTCCCTGCCTGACAGGTACATACTTATCAAGGACACGCAGTAGCTGTTCCTTGAACAAGCGCCACATTTCCATTGTACCCATCCCCTGCAGTTTTCCTCTCCATCCAATGCATCCTAAGTCTTGCCCCATCCCATCATAAATTGCCTTTTCCCCCAGATATAACTCTTGCCCTGCGGTATATACCTATCCCTTTCCATCACTAAAGTAAACGTAATTGAATTGTGGTCACTATCACCAAAGTGCTCACCTACCTCCAAATCTAACACCTGTCCTGGTTCATTACCCAGTACCAAATCCAATATAGCCTCGCCTCTCGTTGGCCTATCTACATACTGTGTCAGGAAACCCTCCTCCACACATTGGACAAAAACGGACCCATCTAAAGTACTCGGAACTATAGCGATTCCAGTCAATATTTGGGAAGTTAAAGTCCTCCATAACAACTAACCTGTTGCTTTTGATCCTATCCAGAATCATCTTTGCAATCCTTTCCTCTGCATCTCTGGAACTTTTCAGAGGTCTATAGAAAACCCCTAACAGGGTGACCTCTCCTTTCCTGTTTCTAACCTCAGCCCATACTACCTCAGTAGACGAGTCCTCATCAAACGTCCTTTCTCCCACCGTAATACTGTCCTTGACTGACAATGCCACCCCTCCCCCTCTTTTATCACCTACCCTGAGCTTACTGAAATATCTAAATCCCGGCATCTGCAACAACCATTCCTGTCCCTGCTCTATCCATGTCTCCGAAATGGCCACAACATCGAAGTCCCAGGTACCAACCCATGCCGCACGTTCACCCACCTTATTCCGGATGCCCCTGGCATTGAAGAAGACACACTTTAAACCACCTTCCTGCCTGCCGGTACACTCCTGCAACTTCAAAACCCTACTCATGACCTCACTACTCTCAACCTCCTGTATACTGGAGCTACAATTCAGGTTCCCAAGCCCCTGCTGAACTAGTTTAAACCCTCCCGAAGAGCATTACCAAACTTCCCCCCCAGGATATTGGTACCCCTCTGATCCAGGTGTCGACCATCCCGTTTGCTGAGGCCTTGACAGAAATCTTTGGATCCTCGCTGTCTTCAGGGGATGTCCCGGAGGACTGGAGAATAGCCAATGTTGTTCCTCTGTTTAAGAAGGGTAGCAAGGATAATCCCGGGAACTACAGGCCGGTGAGCCTTACTTCAGTGGTAGGGAAATTACTGGAGAGAATTCTTCGAGACAGGATCTACTCCCATTTGGAAGCAAATGGACGTATTAGTGAGAGGCAGCACGGTTTTGTGAAGGGGAGGTCGTGTCTCACTAACTTGATAGAGTTTTTCGAGGAGGTCACGAAGATGATTGATGCAGGTAGGGCAGTAGATGTTGTCTATATGGACTTCAGTAAGGCCTTTGACAAGGTCCCTCATGGTAGACTAGTACAAAAGGTGAAGTCACACGGGATCAGGGGTGAGCTGGCAAGGTGGATCCAGAACTGGCTAGGCCATAGAAGGCAGAGAGTAGCAATGGAGGGATGCTTTTCTAATTGGAGGGCTGTGACCAGTGGTGTTCCACAGGGATCAGTGCTGGGACCTTTGCTCTTTGTAGTATATATAAATGATTTGGAGGAAAATGTAACTGGTCTGATTAGTAAGTTTGCAGACGACACAAAGGTTGGTGGAATTGCGGATAGCGATGAGGACTGTCTGAGGATACAGCAGGATTTAGATTGTCTGGAGACTTGGGCGGAGAGATGGCAGATGGAGTTTAATCCGGAGAAATGTGAGGTAATGCATTTTGGAAGGTCTAATGCAGGTAGGGAATATACAGTGAATGGTAGAACCCTCAAGAGTATTGAAAGTCAAAGAGATCTAGGAGTACCGGTCCACATGTCATTGAAAGGGGCAACACAGGTGGAGAAGGTAGTCAAGAAGGCATACGCCATGCTTGCCTTCATTGGCCGGGGCATTGAGTATAAGAATTGGCAAGTCATGTTGCAGCTGTATAGAACCTTAGTTAGGCCACACTTGGAGTAAAGTGTTCAATTCTGGTCGCCACACTACCAGAAGGATGTGGAGGCTTTAGAGAGGGTGCAGAAGAGATTTACCAGAATGTTGCCTGGTATGGAGGGCATTAGCTATGAGGAGCGGTTGAATAAACTCGGTTTGTTCTCACTGGAACGAAGGAGGTTGAGGGGAGACCTGATAGACATATACAAAATTATGAGGGGCATAGACAGAGTGGATAGTCAGAGGCTTTTCCCCAGGGTAGAGGGGTCAATTACTAGGGGGCATAGGTTTAAGGTGAGAGGGGCAAGGTTTAGAGTAGATGTACGAGGCAAGTTTTTTACGCAGAGGGTAGTGGGTGCCTGGAACTCGCTACCGGAGGAGGTAGTGGAAGCAGGGACGATAGTGACATTTAAGGGGCATCTTGACAAATATATGAATAGGATGGGAATAGAAGGATACGGACCCAGGAAGTGTAGAAGATCGTAGTTTAGTCGGGCAGCATGGTCGGCATGGGCTTGGAGGGCCGAAGGGCCTGTTCCTGTGCTGTACATTTCTTTGTTCTTTGTTTGTAGAGGTCCCACCGACCCCACAATGAGCCCCAATTATCCAAAAATCTGAAACCCTCCTGCACCATCCCTGTAGCCACGTGTTCAACTCCTCTCTCACCATATTCCTTGTCTCGCTATCACGTGGCACGGGTAACAACCCAGAGATAATAACTCTGTTTGTCCAAGATCTAAGTTTCCACCCTAGCTCCCTGAATTCCTGCCTTACATCCCCATCCCTTTTCCTACCTATGTCGTTGGTACCTATGTGGACCACGACTTGGGGCTGCTCCCCCTCCCCCTTAATGATCCCGAAAACATGATCCGAGACATCACGTACCCTGGCACCTGGGAGGCAACACACCAACCTCTCGTTCCCACAAAATCTCCTTTCTATACCCCTAACTATGGAGTCTCCAATGACTAATGCTCTACTCCTCTCCCCCCTTCCCTTCTGAGCAACAGGGACAGACTCTGTGCCAGAGACCTGTACCCCATAGCTTACCCCTGGTAAGTCCCCCCCCGCCCCCCCCAACAGTATCCAAAGCGGTATACTTGTTACTAAGGGGAACGGCCACAGGGGATCCCTGTAATGACTGCTTCCTCCCAGCCCCTCTCACCATCACCCATCTATCTTTATTCTTCGGAGTAACTACATCCCTGAAGCTTCTATCTATGACCACCTCTGCCACCCGAATGATCCAAAGTTCATCCACCTCCAGTTCCCTAATGCGATTTTTAACCAGGCTCAACCTCACCCAGTCTGATGGCATCCGAGCTGCCTCTGCCTGACAGTACACTCTGTGTCAACCACATCATCATCATATGTGGTGTTACGGCAGTGTAGAGGGGCCTTTACTCTGTATCTAACTTCGTGCTGTCCCTGTCCTGGGAGTGTTTGATGGGGACAGTGTAGAGGGGCCTTTACTCTGTATCTAACTTCGTGCTGTCCCTGTCCTGGGAGTGTTTGATGGGGACAGTGTAGAGGGGCCTTTACTCTGTATCTAACTCCGTGCTGTCCCTGTCCTGGGAGTGTTTGATGGGGACAGTGTAGAGGGGCCTTTACTCTGTATCTAACTTCGTGCTGTCCCTGTCCTGGGAGTGTTTGATGGGGACAGTGTAGAGGGAGCTTTACTCTGTATCTAACCCCGTGCTGTACCTGTCCTGGGAGTGTTTGATGTGGACAGTGTAGAGGGAGACTTACTCTGTATCTAACCCCGTGATGTACCTGTCCTGGGAGTGTTTGATGGGGACAGTGTCGAGGGCGCTTTACTCTGTATCTATCCCCGTGCTGTACCTGTCCTGGGAGTGTTTGATGGGGACAGTGTAGAGGGAGCTTTACTCTGTATCTAACCCCGTGATGTACCTGTCCTGGGAGTGTTTGATGGGGACAGTGTAGAGGGAGACTTACTCTGTATCTAACCCCGTGCTGTACCTGTCCTGGGAGTGTTTGATGTGGACAGTGTAGAGGGAGCTTTACTCTGTACTTAACCCCATGTTGTACCTGCCCTGGGAATGTTTGATGGTGACAGTGTGAAGGGAGCCTTGCTCTATCTAACCCCGTGCTGTACCTGTCCTCGGAGTGTTTGATGGGGACAGTGTAGAGGGAGCTTTACTCTGTATATAACCCCGTGCTGTCCCTGTCCTGGGAGTGTTTGATGGGGACAGTGTGGAGGGGCCTTTACTCTGTATCTAACCCCGTGCTGTCCCTGTCCTGGGAGTGTTTGATGGGGACAGTGGAGAGGGAGCTTTATCCTGTATCGAACCCCATGCTGTACCTGTCCTGGAAATGCTTGATGGGGACAGTGTGGAGGGAGATTTACTCTGTATCTAACCCCGTGCTGTACCTGTCCTGGGAGTGCTTGATGTGGACAGTGTAGAGGGAGCTTTACTCTGTATCTAACCCCGTGCTGTAGCTGTCCTGGGAGTGTTTGATGGGGACAGTGTAGAGGGAGATTTACTCTGTATCTAACCCCGTGCTGTACCTGTCCTGGGAGTGTTTGATGGGGACAGTGGAGATGGAGCTTTATCCTGTATCAAACCCTGTGCTGTACCTGTCCTGGGAGTGATTGAAGTGGACAGTGTAGGGGAGCTTTACTCTGTATCTCACCCCTTGCTGTACCTGTCCTGGGAGTATTTGATGGGGACACTGTAGAGGGAGTTTTACCCTGTATCTAACCCCGTGCTGTACCTGTCCTGGGAGTGTTTGATGGGGACAGTGTAGAGGGAGCTTTACTCTGTATCTAACCCCGTGCTGTACCTCTCCTGGGAGTGTTTGATGGGGACAGTGTAGGGGGAGCTTTACTCTGTATCTAACCCTGTGCTGTACCTGTCCTGGGAGAGTATGATGACGTCAGTGGAGATGGAGCTTTACTCTGTATCTAACCCCGTGATCTAACTGTCCTGGGAGTGTTTGATAGGGACAGTGTGGAGGGAGCTTTACTCTGTATCTAACCCCGTGCTGCACCTGTCCTGGGAGTTTTTGAAAGGGACAGTGTGGAGGGTGCTTTACTCTGTATCTAACCCTGTGCAGTACGTGTCCTGGGAGAGTTTGATTACAACAGTGTAGAGGGAGCTTTACTCCATATCTAACCCCGTGCTCTAATTGTCCTGGTAGTGTTTGATCGGTACAGTGTAGGGGGAGCTTTACTCTGCATCTAACCACGTGCTGTACCTGTCCTGGGAGTGTTTCATGGTGACAGTGTCAAGGTAGCTTTACTCTGTATCTAACCCCGTGCTGCACCTGTCCTGGGAGTGTTTGGTGGGGACACTGTAGAGGGAGCTTCACTCTGTATCGAACTCCATACTGTAACTGTCCTGGGAATGTTTGATGGAGACAGTGTGGAGGGAGATTTACTCCATATCTGACCCCTTGCTGTACCTGTCCTGGGAGTGTTTGATGGGGACAGTGTAGAGGGAGCTTTACTCCATATCTAATCCCGTGCTGTACCTGTCCTGGGAGTGTTTGATGGGGACAGTGTGGAGGGTGCTTTACTCTGTATTTCACTCTGTGCTGTACCTGTCCTGGGAGAGTTTGATGACGACAGTGTGGAGGGAGCTTTACTCCATATCTAACCCCGTTCTTTACCTGTGCTGGGAGTGTTGATGAGGACAGTGGGAGAGGGAGCTTTAGTCTGTATCTAACCCTGTGCTGCATCTGTCCTGGGAGTGTTTAATTCGGAGCGTGTGAAGGGAGATTTACTCTGTATCTCACTCCGTGCTGCACCTGTCCTGGGAGTGTTTGATGTGGACAGTGTAGGGGGAGCTTTACTTGTATCTAACCCCATGCTGTCGCTGTCCTGGGAGTGTTTAACGGGGACAGTGTAGAGGGAGCTTTACCCTGTATCTAACCCCGTGCTGTACCTGTCCTGGGAGTGTTTGACGGGGACAGTGTAGAGGGAGCTATACTCTATCTAACCCCGTGCTGTCGCTGTCCTGGGAGTGTTTGATAGGGACAGTGTGGAGGGTGCTTTACTCTGTATCTAACCCTGTGCAGTATGTGTCCTGGGAGAGTTTGATTACGACAGTGTAGAGGGAGCTTTACTCTGTATCTAACCCCGTGCTGTACCTGTCCTGGGAGTGTTTGATGGGGGACAGTGTAGGGGAGCTTTACTCTGCATCTAACCCCGTGCTGTACCTGTCCTGGGAGTCTTTGATGGGGACAGTGTAGAGGGAGCTTTACTCTGTATCTAACCCCGTGCTGTCCCTGTCCTGGGAGTGTTTGATGGGGACAGTGTAGAGGGAGCTTTACTCTGTACCTAACCCCGTGCTGTACCTGTGCTGGGAGTGTTTGATGGGGACAGTGTAGAGGGAGCTTTACTCTGTCTCGAACCCCGTGCTGTACCTGCCCTGGAGTGTTTGATGGGGACAGTGTAGAGGGAGCTTTACTCTGTAACTAACCCGGTGCTATACCTGTCAAAAGAACAAAGAACAAAGAAATGTACAGCACAGGAACAGGCCCTTCGGCCCTCCAAGCCCGTGCCAACCATACTGCCCGACTAAACTACAATCTTCTACACTTCCTGGGTCCGTATCCTTCTATTCCCATCCTATTCATTTATTTGTCAAGATGCCCCTTAAATGTCCCTATCGTCCCTGCTTCCACTACCTCCTCCGGTAGTGAGTTCCAGGCACCCACTACCCTCTGCGTAAAAAACTTGCCTCGTACATCTACTCTAAACCTTGCCCCTCTCACCTTAAACCTATGCCCCCTAGTAATTGACCCCTCTACCCTGGGGACTGTCCTGGGAGTGTTTGATGGGGACAGTGTAGAGGGAGCTTTACTCTGTATCTAACCCCTTGCTGTCCCTGTCCTGGGAGTGTTTGATGCGGACAGTGTGGTGGGAGACTTACTCTGTATCTATCCCCGTGCTCTGCCTGTCCTGGGAGTGTTTGATGGGGTCAGTGTAGAGGGAGCTTTACTCTGTATCTAACCCTGTGCTGTACCTGTCCTGGGAGTATTTGATTCGGAGCGTGTGGAGGGAGATTTACACTGTATCTCACTCCGTGCTGCACCTGTCCTGGGAGTGTTTGATGTGGACAGTGTAGGGGGAGCTTTACTTGTATCTAACCCCATGCTGTCGCTGTCCTGGGAGTGTTTAACGGGGACAGTGTAGAGGGAGCTTTACCCTGTATCTAACCCCGTGCTGTACCTGTCCTGGGAGTGTTTGACGGGGACAGTGTAGAGGGAGCTATACTCTATCTAACCCCGTGCTGTCGCTGTCCTGGGAGTGTTTGATAGGGACAGTGTGGAGGGTGCTTTACTCTGTATCTAACCCTGTGCAGTATGTGTCCTGGGAGAGTTTGATTACGACAGTGTAGAGGGAGCTTTACTCTGTATCTAACCCCGTGCTGTACCTGTCCTGGGAGTGTTTGATGGGGGACAGTGTAGGGGAGCTTTACTCTGCATCTAACCCTGTGCTGTACCTGTCCTGGGAGTCTTTGATGGGGACAGTGTAGAGGGAGCTTTACTCTGTATCTAACCCCGTGCTGTCCCTGTCCTGGGAGTGTTTGATGGGGACAGTGTAGAGGGAGCTTTACTCTGTACCTAACCCCGTGCTGTACCTGTGCTGGGAGTGTTTGATGGGGACAGTGTAGAGGGAGCTTTACTCTGTCTCGAACCCCGTGCTGTACCTGCCCTGGAGTGTTTGATGGGGACAGTGTAGAGGGAGCTTTACTCTGAAACTAACCCGGTGCTATACCTGTCAAAAGAACAAAGAACAAAGAAATGTACAGCACAGGAACAGGCCCTTCGGCCCTCCAAGCCCGTGCCAACCATACTGCCCGACTAAACTACAATCTTCTACACTTCCTGGGTCCGTATCCTTCTATTCCCATCCTATTCATTTATTTGTCAAGATGCCCCTTAAATGTCCCTATCGTCCCTGCTTCCACTACCTCCTCCGGTAGTGAGTTCCAGGCACCCACTACCCTCTGCGTAAAAAACTTGCCTCGTACATCTACTCTAAACCTTGCCCCTCTCACCTTAAACCTATGCCCCCTAGTAATTGACCCCTCTACCCTGGGGACTGTCCTGGGAGTGTTTGATGGGGACAGTGTAGAGGGAGCTTTACTCTGTATCTAACCCCTTGCTGTCCCTGTCCTGGGAGTGTTTGATGCGGACAGTGTGGTGGGAGACTTACTCTGTATCTATCCCCGTGCTCTGCCTGTCCTGGGAGTGTTTGATGGGGTCAGTGTAGAGGGAGCTTTACTCTGTATCTAACCCTGTACTCTACCTGTCCTAGGAGAGTTTGATGACGACAGTGTAGAGGGAGCTTTACTCCATGTCTAACCCCGTGCGCTAACTGTCCTGGTAGTCTTTGATCGGTACAGTGTAGAGGGAGCTTTACTCTGTATCTAACCCCGTGCTGTACCTGTCCTGGGATTGTTTGATGGAGACAGTGTGGATGGAGATTTACTCTGTATTTTACCCCGAGCTGTACCTGTCCTGGGAGTGTTTGATGTGGACAGTGTCAAAGGAGCTTTACTCTGTATCTAACCCCCGTGCTGTACCTGTCCTGTTAGTATTTCATGGGCACAGTGTCAAAGGAGCTTTACTCTGTATCTAACCCCGTGCTGCACCTGTCCTGGGAGTGTTTGGTGGGGACACTGTTGAGGGAGCTTTACTCTGTATCTAACAAGGTGCTGTCCCTGTCCTGGGAGTGTATAATGGGGACAGTGTAGAGGGTGCTTTACTCTGTATCTAACACTGTGCTCTACCTGTCCTGGGAGAGTTTGATGACGACAGTGTAGTGGGAGCTTTACTCTGTATCTAACCCCGTGCTGTACCTGTCCTGGGAATGTTTGATGGGGACAGTGTAGAGGGAGCTTTACTCTGTCTCGAATCCCGTGCTGTACCTGCCCTGGGAGTGTTTGATGGGGACAGTGTAGAGGGAGCTTTACTCTGTAACCAACCCGGTGCTGTACCTGTCCTGGGAGTGTTTGATGGGGACAGTGTAGAGGGATCTTTACTCTGTATCTAACCCCGTGCTGTACCTGTCCTGGGAGTGTTTGATGGGGACAATGTGGAGGGAGCTTTACTCTGTATCTAACCCCTTGCTGTCCCTGTCCTGGGAGTGTTTGATGCGGACAGTGTGGTGGGAGACTTACTCTGTATCTAACCCCGTGCTCTGCCTGTCCAGGGAGTGTTTGATGGGGACAGTGTAGCGGGAGCTTTACTCTAAATCTGACCTCGTGCTGTACCTGTCCTGGGAGTGTTTGATGGAGACAGTGTGGAGGGTGCTTTACTCTGTATTTCACTCTGTGCTGTACCTGTCCTGGGAGAGTTTGATGACTACAGTGTGGAGGGAGCTTTACTCCATAACTAACCCCGTGCTGCACTTGTCCTGGGAGTGTTTGATTCGGTGCGTGTGGAGGGAGGTTTACTCTATATCTAACCTCGTGCTGTACCTTTCCTGGGAGAGTTTGATCATGACAGTGGAGAGGGAGCTTTACTCTGTATGTAATCCTGTGCTGCACCTGTCCTGGGAGTGTTTATAACAGGGACTGTGCAGAGGGAGCTTTACCCTGTATCAAACCCCGTGCTGTACCTGTCCTGGGAGTGTTTGATAGGGACAGTGTGGAGGGTGCTTTACTCTGTATCTAACTCTGTGCAGTACGTGTCCTGGGAGAGTTTGATTTTGACAGTGCAGAGGGAGCTTTACCCTGTATCAAACCCCGTGCTGTACCTGCCCTGGGACTGTTTGATGGGGACAGTGTAGAGGGAGCTTTACTCTGTATCTAACCCCGTGCTGTACGTGTCCTGGGAGTGTTTGATGGGGACAGTGTAGAGGGAGTTTTACCCTGTATCTAACCCCGTGCTGTACCTGTCCTGGGAGTGTTTGATGGGGACAGTGTAGAGGGAGCTTTACTCTGTATCTAACCCCGTGCTGTACCTGTCCTGGGAGTGTTTGATGGGGACAGTGTAGGGGGAGTTTTACCCTGTATCTAACCCCGTGCTGTACCTGTCCTGGGAGTGTTTGATGGGGACAGTGTAGAGGGAGCTTTACTCTGTATCTAACCCCGTGCTGTACCTGTCCTGGGAGTGTTTGATGGGGACCGGGTAGAGGGAGCTTTACTCTGTATCTAACCCCGTGCTGTACCCCTCCTGGGAGTGTTTGATGGGGACAGTGTAGGGGGAGCTTTACTCTGTATCTAACCCTGTGCTGTACCTGTCCTGGGAGAGTATGATGACGACAGTGGAGATGGAGCTTTACTCTGTATCTAACCCCGTGATCTAACTGTCCTGGGAGTGTTTGATAGGGACAGTGTGGAGGGAGCTTTACTCTGTATCTAACCCCGTGCTGTACCTGTCCTGGGAGAGTATGATGACGACAGTGGAGATGGAGCTTTACTCTGTATCTAACCCCGTGATCTAACTGTCCTGGGAGTGTTTGATAGGGACAGTGTGGAGGGAGCTTTACTCTGTGTCTAACCCCGTGCTGTACCTCTCCTGGGAGTTTTTGAAAGGGACAGTGTGGAGGGTGCTTTACTCTGTATCTAACCCTGTGCAGTACGTGTCCTGGGAGAGTTTGATTACAACAGTGTAGAGGGAGCTTTACTCCATATCTAACCCCGTGCTCTAATTGTCCTGGTAGTGTTTGATCGGTACAGTGTAGGGGGAGCTTTACTCTGCATCTAACCACGTGCTGTACCTGTCCTGGGAGTCTTTGATGGGGACAGTGTAGAGGGAGCTTTACTCTGTATCTAACCCCGCGCTGTACCTGTCCTGGGAGTATTTCATGGTGACAGTGTCAAGGGAGCTTTACTTTGTATCTAACCCCGTGCTGCACCTGTCCTGGGAGTGTTTGGTGGGGACACTGTAGAGGGAGCTTCACTCTGTATCGAACTCCATACTGTAACTGTCCTGGGAATGTTTGATGGAGACAGTGTGGAGGGAGACTTACTCTGTATCTAACCCCGTGCTGTACTTGTCCTGGGAGTGTTTGATGGGGACAGTGTGGAGGATGCTTTACTCTGTATTTCACTCTGTGCTGTACCTGTCCTGGGAGAGTTTGATGACGACTGTGTGGAGGGAGCTTTACTCCATAACAAACCCCGTGCTGTACCTGTCCTGGGAGTGTTTAACGGGGACTGTGTAGAGGGAGCTTTACCCTGTATCAAACCCCGTGCTGTACCTGTCCTGGGAGTGTTTGATGGGGACAGTGTAGAGGGAGCTTTACTCTGTATATAACCCCGTGCTGTACCTGTCCTGGGAGTGTTTGATGGGGACAGTGTAGAGGGAGCTTTACTCTGTATCTAACCCGGTGCTGTACCTGTCCTGGGAGTGTTTGATGGGGACAGTGTAGAGGGAGCTTTACTCTGTATCTAACCCCGTGCTGTACCTGTCCTGGGAGTGTTCGATGACGACAGTGTAGAGGGAGCTTTACTCTGTTTCTAACCCCGTGCGGTACCTGGCCTGGGAGTGTTTGATGGGGACAGTGTAGAGGGAGCTTTACTCTGTATCTAACCCCGTGCTGTACCTGTCCTGGGAGTGTTTGATGGGGACAGTGTAGAGGGAGCTTTACTCTGTATCTAACCCCGTGCTGTACCTGTCCTGGGAGTGTTTGATGGGGACAGTGTAGAGGGAGCTTTACTCTGTATCTAACCCCGTGCTGTACCTGCCCTGGAAGTGTTTGATGGGGACAGTGTAGAGGGAGCTTTACTCTGTATCTAACCCGGTGCTGTACCTGTCCTGGGAGTGTTTGATGGGGACAGTGTAGATGGAGCGTTCCTGTGTATCTCACCCCGTGTGCTGTACCTGTCCTGCGAGTGTTTGATGGGGACAGTGCAGAGGGAGATTTACTATGTATCTAACCCCGTGCTGTACCTGCCCTGGAGTGTTTGATGGGGACAGTGTAGAGGGAGCTTTACTCTGTATCTAACACCGTACTGTTCCTGTCCTGGGAGTGTTTGATGGGGGACAGTGTAGAGGGAGCTTTACTCCAACTCACCCAGTGCTGTACCTGTCCTGGGAGTGTTTGATGAGGTCAGTGTAGAGGGAACTTTACTCTGTAACTAACCCAGTGCTGTACCTGTCCTTGGAGTGTTTGATGGGGTCAGTGTAGAGGGAGCTTTACTCTGTAGCTCACCCTGTGCTGTACCAGTCCTGGGAGTGTTTGATGGGGACAGTGTAGATGGAGCTTTACTCTGTATCTAACCCCGTGCTGTACCTGTCCTGGGAGTGTTTGATGGGGACAGTGTAGATGGAGCTTTCCTCTGTATCTCACCCCGTGCTGTACCTGCCCTGCGAGTGTTTGATGGGGACAGTGTCGTGGGAGCTTTACTCTGTATCTAACCCCGTGCTGTACCTGTCCTGGGAGTGTTTGATGGGGACAGTGTAGAGGGAGCTTTACTCTGTATCTAACCCCGTGCTGTACCTGTCCTGGGAGTGTTTGATGGGGACAGTGTAGAGGGAGCTTTACTCTGTATCTAACCCCGTGCTGTACCTGTCCTGGGAGTGTTTGATGGGGACAGTGTAGGGGTAGCTTTACTCTGTATCTAACCCCGTGCTGCCCCTATCCTGGGAGTGTTTGATGGGGACAGTGGAGAGGGAGCTTTACTCTGTATCTAATAAAGTGCTGTACCTGTCCTGGGAGGGTTTGATGGAGACAGTGGAGAGGGAGATTTACTATGTATCTAACCCCGTGCGGTGCCTGTGCTGGGAGTGTTTGATAAGCACAGTGGGAGAGGGAGCTTTACTCTGTATCTAACCCTGTGCTGCCCCTGTCCTGGGAGTGCTTGATGGGGACAGTGTGGAGGGATCTTTACTCTGTATCTAACCCCGTGCAGTACCTGTCCTGGGAGTGTTTGATGTGGACATTGTAGAGGGAGCTTTACTCTGTATCTAACCCCGTGCTGTACATGTCCTGGGAGTGTTTGATGGGGACAGTGTTGAGTGAGCATTACCTGTATCTAACCCCGTGCTGTACCTGTCCTGGGAGTGTTTGATGTGGACAGTGTAGGGGGAACTTTACTCTATATCTAACCCTGTGCTGTACCTATCCTGGGAGTGTTTGATGGGGACAGTGTCGAGGGAGGTTGACTCTGTAACTAATCCCGTGCCATACCTGTCCTGGGAGTGTTTGATGTGGACAGTGTAGGGGGAGCATTATCCTGTATCTAACCCTGTGCTGTCCCTGTCCTGGGAGAGTTTTATGACCACTGTCAAGAGGGAGTTTTACTCCATATCTAACACGGTGCTGGACCTGTCCTGGGAGTGTTTGATGGGGACAGTGAGGAGGGAGATTTACTCTGTAACTAACCTCATGCTGTACCTGTCCTGGGAGTGTTTGATGGGGAAATCGTCGAGGGAGATTTATCCTGCATCTAACCCCGTGCTGTCCCTGCCCTGGTAGTGTTTGATGGGGACATTGTAGAGGGAGCTTTATTCTGTATCAAACACCGTGCTGTACCTGTCCTGGGAGTGTTTGATGGGGACAGTGTAGTGGGAGCTTTACTCTGTATCTAACCCCGTGCTGTCCCTGTCCTGGGAGTGTTTGATGGGGACAGTGAGGAGGGAGATTTACTCTGGAACTAACCTCATGCTGTACCTGACCTGGGAGTGTTTGATGGGGACAGTGTAGACGGAGCTTTACTCTGTATCTAACCCCGTGCTGTCCCTGCCCTGGGAGTGTTTGATGGGGACAGTGTAGAGGGAGCTTTACTCTGTATCTAACCCCGTGCTGTACCTGTCCTGGGAGTGTTTGATGGGGACAGTGTAGAGGGAGCTTTATTCTGTATCAAAAACCGTGCTGTACCTGTCCTGGGAGTGTTTGATGGGGACAGTGTAGTGGGAGCTTTACTCAGTATCGAACCCCGTGCTGTACCTGTCCTGGTAGTGTTTGATGGGGTCAGTGTAGAGGGAGCTTTACTCTGTATCTCACCCTGTGCTGTACCAGTCCTGGGAGTGTTTGATGTGGACAGTGTCAAAGGAGCTTTACTCTGTATCTAACCCCGTGCTGTCCCTGTCCTTGGAGTGTTTGATGGGGTCAGTGTAGAGGGAGCTTTACTCTGTATCTCACCCTGTGCTGTACCAGTCCTGGGAGTGTTTGATGTGGACAGTGTCAAAGGAGCTTTACTCTGTATCTAACCCCCGTGCTGTACCTGTCCTGTTAGTATTTCATGGGGACAGTGTCAAAGGAGCTTTACTCTGTATCTAACCCCGTGCTGCACCTGTTCTGGGAGTGTTTGGTGGGGACACTGTAGAGGGAGCTTTACTCTGTATCTAACCCCGTGTTGTACCTGTCCTGGGAGTGTTTGATGCGGACAGTGTAGAGGGAGCTTTACTCTGTATCTAACCCCGTGCTGTACCTGCCTGGGAGTGTTTGATGGGGATAGTGTAGAGGGAGCTTTACTCTGTAACTAACCCGGTGCTGTACCTGTCCTGGGAGTGTTTGATGGGGACAGTGTAGAGGGAGCTTTACTCTGTATCTAACCCCGTGCAGTACCTGTCCTGGGAGTGTTTGATGCGGACAGTGTGTTGGGAGACTTACTCTGTATCTAACCCCCTGCTCTGCCTGTCCTGGGAGTGTTTAATGGGGACAGTGTAGCGGGAGCTTTACTCTAAATCTGACCTCGTGCTGTACCTGTCCTGGGAGTGTTTGATGGAGACAGTGTGGAGGGAGATTTAGAACATAGAACATAGAACAATACAGCGCAGTACAGGCCCTTCGGCCCACGATGTTGCACCGAAACAAAAGCCATCTAACCTACACTATGCCATTATCATCCATATGTTTATCCAATAAACTTTTAAATGCCCTCAATGTTGGCGAGTTCACTACTGTAGCAGGTAGGGCATTCCACGGCCTCACTACTCTTTGCGTAAAGAACCTACCTCTGACCTCTGTCCTATATCTATTACCCCTCAGTTTAAAGTTATGTCCCCTCGTGCCAGCCATATCCATCCGCGGGAGAAGGCTCTCACTGTCCACCCTATCCAACCCCCTGATCATTTTGTATGCCTCTATTAAGTCTCCTCTTAACCTTCTTCTCTCCAACGAAAACAACCTCAAGTCCATCAGCCTTTCCTCATAAGATTTTCCCTCCATACCAGGCAACATCCTGGTAAATCTCCTCTGCACCCGCTCCAAAGCCTCCACGTCCTTCCTATAATGCGGTGACCAGAACTGTACGCAATACTCCAAATGTGGCCGTACCAGAGTTCTGTACAGCTGCAACATGACCTCCCGACACCGGAACTCAATCCCTCTACCAATAAAGGCCAACACTCCACAGGCCTTCTTCACAACCCTATCAACCTGGGTGGCAACTTTCAGGGATCTATGTACATGGACACCTAGATCCCTCTGCTCATCCACACTTCCAAGAACTTTACCATTAGCCAAATATTCCACATTCCTGTTATTCCTTCCAAAGTGAATCACCTCACACTTCTCTACATTAAACTCCATTTGCCACCTCTCAGCCCAGCTCTGCAGCTTATCAATATCCCTCTGTAACCTGCTACATCCTTCCACCCTGTCGACAACACCACCGACTTTAGTATCGTCTGCAAATTTACTCACCCACCCTTCTGCGCCTTCCTCTAGGTCATTGATAAAAATGACAAACAGCAACGGCCCCAGAACAGATCCTTGTGGTACTCCAATTGTGACTGTACTCCATTCTGAACATTTCCCATCAACCACCACCCTCTGTCTTCTTTCAGCTAGCCAATTTCTGATCCACATCTCTAAATCACCCTCAATCCCAGCCTCCGTATTTTCTGCAATAGTCTACCATGGGGAACCTTATCAAACGCTTTGCTGAAATCCATATACACCACATCAACTGCTCTACCCTCATCTACCTGTTCAGTCACCTTCTCAAAGAACTCAATAAGGTTTGTGAGGCATGACCTACCCTTCACAAAGCCATGCTGACTATCCCTGATCATATTATTCCTATCTAGATGATTATAAATCTTGTCTCTTATAATCCCCTCCAAGACTTTACCCACTACAGACGTGAGGCTCACCGGTCTATAGTTGCCGGGGTTGTCTCTGCTCCCCTTTTTGAACAAAGGGACCACATTTGCTGTCCTCCAGTCCTCTGGCACTATTCCTGTAGCCAATGATGACATAAAAATCAAAGCCAAAGGTCCAGCAATCTCTTCCCTGGCCTCCCATAGAATCCTAGGATAAATCCCATCAGGTCCCGGGGACTTATCTATTTTCAGCCTGTCCAGAATTGCCAACACCTCTTCCCTACGTACCTCAATGCCATCTATTCTATTAGCCTGGGGCTCAGCATTCTCCTCCACAACATTATCTTTTTCCTGAGTGAATACTGACGAAAAATATTCATTTAGTATCTCGCCTATCTCTTCAGACTCCACACACAATTTCCCATCCCTGTCCTTGACTGGTCCTACTCTTTCCCTAGTCATTCGCTTATTCCTGACATACCTATAGAAAGCTTTTGGGTTTTCCTTGATCCTTCCTGCCAAATACTTCTCATGTCCCCTCCTTGCTCGTCTTAGCTCTCTCTTTAGATCCTTCCTCGCTACCTTGTAACTATCCATCGCCCAAACCGAAACTTCACACCTCATCTTCACATAGGCCTTCTTCTTCCTCTTAACAAGAGATTCCACTTCCTTGGTAAACCACGGCTCCCTCGCTCGACGCCTTCCTCCCTGTCTGACCGGTACATACTTATCAAGAACACGCAGTAGCTGATCCTTGAACAAGCCCCACTTATCCAGTGTGCCCAACACTTGCAGCCTACTTCTCCACCTTATCCCCCCCAAGTCACGTCTAATGGCATCATAATTGCCCTTCCCCCAGCTATAACTCTTGCCCTGCGGTGTATACTTACAAGATGTTGATTTGCGGTGTACAAGATGTTGATTTGCCCTCAAACATCCGCCCCCAATCTATGTTCTTCAGTTCCCGCCTAATATTGTTATAATTAGCCTTCCCCCAATTTAGCACATTCATCCTAGGACCACTCTTATCCTTGTCCACCAGTACTTTAAAACTTACTGAATTGTGGTCACTGTTCCCGAAATGCTCCCCTACTGAAACATCTACCACCTGGCCGGGCTCATTCCCCAATACCAGGTCCAGTACCGCCCCTTCCCTAGTTGGACTGTCTACATATTGTTTTAAGAAGCCCTCCTGGATGCTCCTTACAAACTCTGCCCCGTCTAAGCCCCTGGCACTAAGTGAGTCCCAGTCAATATTGGGGAAGTTGAAGTCTCCCACCACCACAACCCTGTTGTTTTTACTCTTTTCCAAAATCTGTCCACCTATCTGCTCATCTATCTCCCGCTGGCTGTTGGGAGGCCTGTAGTAAACCCCCAACATTGTGACTGCACCCTTCTTATTCCTGATCTCTACCCATATAGCCTCACTGCCCTCTGAGGTGTCCTCCCGCAGTACAGCTGTGATATTCTCCCGAACCAGTAGCGCAACTCCGCCACCCCTTTTACATCCCCCTCTATCCCGCCTGAAACATCTAAATCCTGGAACGTTTAGCGGCCAATCCTGCCCTTCCCTCAACCAGGTCTCTGTAATGGCAACAACATCATAGTTCCAAGTACTAATCCAAGCTCTAAGTTCATCAGCCTTACCCGTAATACTTCTTGCATTAAAACATATGCACTTCAGGCCACCAGACCCGCTGTGTTCAGCAACTTCTCCCTGTCTGCTCTTCCTCAGAGCCATACTGTCCCTATTCCCTAGTTCTCCCTCAATGCTCTCACCTTCTGACCTATTGCTCCCGTGCCCACCCCCCTGCCATACTAGTTTAAACCCTTCCGTGTGACACTAGCAAACCTCGCGGCCAGGATATTTATGCCTCTCCAGTTTAGATGCAACCCGTCCTTATATAGGTCACACCTGCCCCGGAAGAGCTCCCAGTGGTCCAGATAACGGAAACCCTCCCTCCTACACCAGCTGTTTAGCCACGTGTTTATCTGCTCTATCTTCCTATTTCTAGCCTCACTGGCACGTGGCACAGGGAGTAATCCCGAGATTACAACCCTAGAGGTCCTGTCTTTTAACTTTCTGCCTAGCTCCCTGAACTCCTGCTGCAGGACCTCATGCCCCTTCCTGCCTATGTCGTTAGTACCAATATGTACAACAACCTCTGCCTGTTTGCCCTCCCCCTTCAGGATGCCCTCTACCTGTTCAGAGACATCCTGGACCCAGGCACCAGGGAGGCAACATACCATCCTGGAGTCTCTTTCACATCCACAGAAGCACCTATCTGTGCCCCTGACTATAGAGTCCCCTATTACTATTGCTCTTCTGCACTTTGACCCTCCCTTCTGAACATCAGAGCCAGCAGTGCTGCCACTGCTCTGGCTGCTGCTGTTTTCCCCTGATAGGCTATCCCCCCCGACAGTATCCAAAGGGGTATACCTGTTCGAGAGGGGGACAACCACAGGGGATTCCTGCACTGACTGCCTGCCCTTTCTGGTGGTCACCCATTTCTCTGCCTGCACCTTGGGTGTGACCACATTTATAGAACTGCGATCTATGACGCTTTCCGTCACCTGCATGCTCCTAAGTGCATCCAATTGCTGCTCCAACCGAACCATGCGGTCTGTGAGGAGCTCCAGTTGGGTGCACTTTCTGCAGATCAAGCCATCCGGGACGCTGGAAGCCTCCCGGACCTGCCACATCTCACAGTCAGAGCACAGCACCCCTCTAACTGACATTGCGTCAATTAATTAAAATTAAAATTAAAATTTGTCTTTTTAAAAAAATATTTTTTTTAAAATTTCAAAGTTACTGTTAACTATCTGTTTCCTAGCACTAATAGAAATGCGATAGCTAAATATAGTACTCTCCGATCTCTGGCTTAGATACCCCTCTAAATTATAATAAAGTAAGTATGTTTAATTAGTTACCAATGCTTAATTTTTTTAAATTTAGGGTAGAATCCCAACCAGCCACTCTGGCCACAGCTTTTCTGTGATGTCACTTCAGTTTCCCACCGACACACCCAATTTGAAAAAGGTATAAAAGTAAAAATGAGTAAAAATCACTTACTTACCTTCTTACCCTCTGAGTGTCTTAGATGTTCTCAGGTTCTCTCCCTGACAGAGACTGCTCCTCCTCCCCTATGTTCTATGTAACCCTGTGCTGTACCTGTCTTAGGAGTGTTTGATGGGGACAGTGTAGAGTGAGCTTTACTCTATCAAACCCCATGCTGTACCTGTCCTGGGAGTGTTTGATGGGCACCGTGTAGAGGGAGCTTTATTATGTCTCAAACCCCGTGCTGTACCTGTCCTGGGAGTGTTTGATGGGGACAGTGTACAGGGAGATTTACTCTGTATCTAACCCCGTGCTGTACCTGTCCTGGGAGTGTTTGATGGGGACAGTGTCGAGGGAGCTTTACTCTCTATCTAACCCTGTGCTCTACCTGTCCTAGGAGAGTTTGATGATGACAGTGTAGAGGGAGCTTTACTCCATATCTAACCCCGTGCGCTAACTGTCCTGGTAGTCTTTGATCGGTACAGTGCAGAGGGAGCTTTACTCTGTGTCTAACCCCGTGCTGTACCTGTCCTGGGAGAGTTTAATCATGACAGTGGAGAGGGAGCTTTACTCTGTATGTAACCCTGTGCTGCACCTGTCCTGGGATTGTTTGATGGGGACAGTGTCGAGGGAGCCTTACTCTGTGTCAAACCCTGTGCTGTACCTGCCCTGGGAGTGTTTGATGGGGACAGTGCAGAAGGAGCTTTACTCTGTATCTAACCCCGTGCTGTACCTGTCCTGGGAGTGTTTGATGGGGACAGTTTAGAGGGAGCTTTACTCTGTATCTAACCCCGTGCGGTGCCTGTCCTGCGAGTATTTGATGGGGACAGTGTAGAGGGAGCTTTACTCTGTATCTAACCCCGTGCGGTGCCTGTCCTGGGAGTGTTTGATGGGGACAGTGTAGAGGGAGCTTTACTCTGTATCTAACCCCGTGCGGTGCCTGTCCTGGGAGTGTTTGATGGGGACAGTGTAGAGGGAGCTTTATTCTGTATCTAACCCTGTGCTGTACCTTTCCTGGGAATGTTTGATGGGGACAGTGTAGAGGGAGCTTTACTCTGTATCTAACCCCGTGCGGTGCCTGTCCTGGGAGTGTTTGATGGGGGCAGTGTAGAGGGAGCTTTACTCTGTATCTAACCCCGTGCTGTACCAGTCCTGGGAGTGTTTGATGGGGACAGTGTAGAGGGAGCTTTACTCTGTATCTAACCCCGTGCTGTACCTGTCCTGGGAGTGTTTGATGGGGACAGTGTAGAGGGAGCTTTACTCTGTATCTAACCCCGTGCTGTACCTGTCCTGTGAGTGTTTGATGGGGACAGTGTAGAGGGAGCTGTACTTTGTATCTAACCCCGTGCTGTACCTGTCCTGGGAGTGTTTGATGGGACAGTGTAGAGGGAGCTTTACTCTGTATCTAATCCCGTGCTGTACCTGTCCTTGGAGTGTTTGATGGGCACAGTGTTGAGGGAGCTTTACTCAGTATCGAACCCCCTGCTGTACCTGTCCTGGGAGTGTTTGATGACGACAGTGGAGAGGGAGCATTACTCTGTATCTAACTCTTTGATGTACCTGTCCTGGGAGTGTTTGATGGGGTCAGTGCATAAGGAGCTTTTCTCTGTATCCAACCCCGTGCTGTACCTGTCCTGGGAGTGTTTGATGGGGACAGTTTAGAGGGAGCTTTACTCTATATCAAACCCCGCGCGGTGCCTGTCCTGGGAGTGTTTGATTAGCACAGTTGGAGAGGGAGCTTGACTCTGTATCTAACCCTGTGCTGTACCTGTCCTGGGAGTGTTTGATGGGGACAGTGTGGAGGGAGCTTTACTCTGGATCTAACCCCGTGCTGTACCTGCCCTGGGAGTGTTTGATGGGGACAGTGCAGAGGGAGCTTTACTCTGTATCTAACCCCGTGCTGTACCTGTCCTGGGAGTGTTTGATGGGGACAGTTTCGAGGGAGCTTTACTCTGTATCTAACCCCGTGCGGTGCCTGTCCTGGGAGTGTTTGATGGGGACAGTGTAGAGGGAGCTTTACTCTGTATCTAACCCTGTGCTGTACCTGTCCTGGGAATGTTTGATGGGGACAGTGTAGAGGGATCTTTATTCTGTATCTCACCCCGTGCGGTGCCTGTCCTGGGAGTGTTTGATGGGGACAGTGTAGAGGTAGCTTTACTCTGTATCTAACTCTGTGCTGTACCTGTCCTGGGAGTGTTTGATGGGGACAGTGTGGAGGGAGCTTTACTCTGGATCTAACCCCGTGCTGTACCTGTCCTGGGAGTGTTTGATGGCGACAGTGTAGAGGGAGCTTTACTCTGTATCTAACCCCGTGCTGTCCCTGTCCTGGGAGTGTTTGATGGGGACAGTGCAGAGGGAGCATTACTCGGTATCTAACCCCGTGCTGTACCTGTCCTGGGAGTGTTTGATGGGGACAGTGTAGAGGGAGCTTTACTCTGTATCTAACCCCGTGCTGTACCTGTCCTGGGAGTGTTTGATGACGACAGTGTAGTGGGAGTTCACAGACCAGGCCCACACTTAATCTGAAATTGCTTTATTGCGATTTGAAGAAAAGTTGCGACAGTTTTAAAGAAAGCCAAGCTGACAGTGCAGTGTCATAAATCGCAGGTGGGGTGGCGGACGCAGTGAAGAATTAATGTCCCCCCCCCCCCCCCATTGCTGCTCAGGAAACAAGCTTTTTAAACGCCGTGCCCTTCGATTTTATAAACTCATTTCATGACTCAACGGTCGCCTCTGGCACCTTCAGAAATTTTGGTTCTCTTTCAAGTACTCATTGATGTTCTCCGTCACACGTTCAAAGTTTTCCACCTGCAAGAGAGACGGAGCACGGGTTCAATTTGAAGGCCTGGCTTCCCCGCACACGGAGATCTCCATGTCTCCTCGCAGTTTCTCCTTGCCAAGGGTGTCGTGAGACCGACAGCAGAGGCTCCCGGAGATCGACAGTGCAGGTGGAGTCCATTCGACCCAACGGCACGGGAAGGAATTCAACAATCCTTAAACGAGGCTGTTCAGCCCCTCCACGGCCTATCCCACTGTTCAATCGTAGCCTGATCTACATGTTCACACCCGTCCACCCACCTTAGTGCCGTAGCCCTTAATACCTCACCCCCACCCAACACCTAAATCTGTTCAATATCCTTCCTGTATTAGGGTGACCAGAACTGAACACAATATTCCAGGGATGTACTTCCAAGGCGGTTTAAGGCTCTGGTCAGACCCCATTTGGAGTATTGTGAGCGGTTTTGGGCCCCGTATCTAAGGAAGGATGTGCTGGCCTTGGAAATGGTCCAGAGGAGGTTCACAAGAACGATCGCGGGAATGAAGAGCTTGTCGTGTGAGGAACGGTTGAGGACTCTGGGTCTGTACTCGTTGGAGTTTAGAAGGATGAGGGGGGATCTTATTGAAACTTACAGGATACTTGCGAGGCCTGGGTAGCGTGGACGTGGAGAGGATGTTTCCACTTGTAGGAAAAACTAGAACCAGAGGACACCATCTCAGACTAAAGGGACGATCGTTCAAAACAGAGATGAGGAGGAATTTCTTCAGCCAGAGGGTGGTGAATCTGTGGAACTCTTTGCCGCAGAAGGCTGTGGAGGCCAAATCACTGAGTGTCTTTAAGACAGAGATAGGTTCTTAATGAATAAGGGGATCAAGGTTTCTGGGGAGAAGGCAGGACAATGGGGTTGAGAAAAATAGGAAATGAAATGAAAATCGCTTATTGTCACAAGTAGGCTTCAAATGAAGTTACTGTGAAAAGCCCTTAGTCGCCACACTCCGGCACCTGTTTGTGGAGGTTGTTACAGGAATCGAACCCTGCTGCTGGCCTGCCTTGGTCTGCTTTCAAAGCCAGTGATTTAGCCCAGTGCTGAACCAGCCCCTGGTTGGTATCAGCCATGATTGAATGGTGGAGCAGACTCGATGGGCAGAATGCCCTAATTCTGCGTCCATGCCTTATGGTCTTAAGTGTGGTCTTACTAATGCCTTGTGCAACTTTAACAAGACGTACCAACTCCTGTATCCAATATTCTGACCAATAAAACCTCGCATGCTGAATGCCTTCTTCATCAACCTGTCCACCTGCGACTCCACCTTCAAGGAGCTATGGACCTGTACCCCGAGATCTCTCTGTTCTGTCAGACTCCCCCCAACTCCCTACCATGAACTGAGTAGGTCGTGCCCCGATTTGACCGACCAAAATGCAAATGGATTGCACTTACTTGAGTCGACCTGCGTTCGCCCACGACAGATGTGACAAAGTGCTCGCAGTTGTCTTCAAAGAGATTGTAAGTGGTTGATCCAATCTGCTTCCTTGCTTCAGTGACTGCTTTGATGTTTTCTCCGCTTGGCAAAGTACTCTTGTGCACTTTTACTTTTTGCCCTTTGGAGAAGATTTCGTAGGTGTCCTCCTTCACCATACCGGGCACCGTTTTACCTGTGGCTATTTTCGACGATGTCTCCTGGTTGGCTGAGAAACGATAAGAATTAGAATAATAATAATCGTTTATTGTCACAAGTAGGCTTCAATGAAATTACTGACATTTACCTGTGACGTTTACGTTAATGATGGAAAGGGATAAGTATACACCGCAGGGCAAGAGTTATAGCTGGGGGAAGGGCAATTATGATGCCATTAGACGTGACTTGGGGGGGATAAGATGGAGAGGTAGGCTGCAAGTGTTGGGCACACTGGATAAGTGGGGCTTGTTCAAGGATCAGCTACTGCGTGTTCTTGATAAGTATGTACCGGTCAGGCAGGGAGGAAGGCGTCGAGCGAGGGAACCGTGGTTTACCAAGGAAGTGGAATCTCTTGTTAAGAGGAAGAAGGAGGCCTATGTGAAGATGAGGTGTGAAGTTTCGGTCGGGGCGATGGATAGTTACAAGGTAGCGAGGAAGGATCTAAAGAGAGAGCTAAGACGAGCAAGGAGGGGACATGAGAAGTATTTGGCAGGAAGGATCAAGGAAAACCCAAAAGCTTTCTATAGGTATGTCAGGAATAAGCGAATGACTAGGGAAAGAGTAGGACCAGTCAAGGACAGGGATGGGAAATTGTGTGTGGAGTCTGAAGAGATAGGCGAGATACTAAATGAATATTTTTCGTCAGTATTCACTCAGGAAAAAGATAATGTTGTGGAGGAGAATGCTGAGCCGCAGGCTAATAGAATAGATGGCATTGAGGTACGTAGGGAAGAGGTGTTGGCAATTCTGGACAGGCTGAAAATAGATAAGTCCCCGGGACCTGATGGGATTTATCCTAGGATTCTATGGGAGGCCAGGGAAGAGATTGCTGGACCTTTGGCTTTGATTTTTATGTCATCATTGGCTACAGGAATAGTGCCAGAGGACTGGAGGACAGCAAATGTGGTCCCTTTGTTCAAAAAGGGGAGCAGAGACAACCCCGGCAACTATAGACCGGTGAGCCTCACATCTGTAGTGGGTAAAGTCTTGGAGGGGATTATAAGAGACAAGATTTATAATCATCTAGATAGGAATAATATGATCAGGGATAGTCAGCATGGCTTTGTGAAGGGTAGGTCATGCCTCACAAACCTTATTGAGTTCTTTGAGAAGGTGACTGAACAGGTAGACGAGGGTAGAGCAGTTGATGTGGTGTATATGGATTTCAGCAAAGCGTTTGATAAGGTTCCCCACGGTAGGCTATTGCAAAAAATACGGAGGCTGGGGATTGAGGGTGATTTAGAGATGTGGATCAGAAATTGGCTAGCTGAAAGAAGACAGAGGGTGGTGGTTAATGGGAAATGTTCAGAATGGAGTACAGTCACAAGTGGAGTACCACAAGAATCTGTTCTGGGGCCGTTGCTGTTTGTCATTTTTATCAATGACCTAGAGGAAGGCGCAGAAGGGTGGGTGAGTAAATTTGCAGACGATACTAAAGTCGGTGGTGTTGTCGATAGTGTGGAAGGATGTAGCAGGTTACAGAGGGATATAGATAAGCTGCAGAGCTGGGCTGAGAGGTGGCAAATGGAGTTTAATGTAGAGAAATGTGAGGTGATTCACTTTGGAAGGAATAACAGGAATGCGGAATATTTGGCTAATGGTAAAGTTCTTGAAAGTGTGGATGAGCAGAGGGATCTAGGTGTCCATGTACATAGATCCCTGAAAGTTGCCACCCAGGTTGATAGGGTTGTGAAGAAGGCCTATGGAGTGTTGGCCTTTATTGGTAGAGGGATTGAGTTCCGGAGTCGGGAGGTCATGTTGCAGCTGTACAGAACTCTGGTACGGCCGCATTTGGAGTATTGCGTACAGTTCTGGTCACCGCATTATAGGAAGGACGTGGAGGCTTTGGAGCGGGTGCAGAGGAGATTTACCAGGATGTTGCCTGGCATGGAGGGAAAATCTTATGAGGAAAGGCTGATGGACTTGAGGTTGTTTTCGTTGGAGAGAAGAAGGTTAAGAGGAGACTTAATAGAGGCATACAAAATGATCAGGGGGTTGTATAGGGTGGACAGTGAGAGCCTTCTCCCACGGATGGAAATGGCTGGCACGAGGGGACATGACTTTAAACTGAGGGGTAATAGATATAGGACAGAGGTCAGAGGTAGGTTCTTTACGCAAAGAGTAGTGAGGCCGTGGAATGCCCTACCTGCTACAGTAGTGAACTCGCCAACATTGAGGGCATTTAAAAGTTTATTGGATAAACATATGGATGATAATGGCATAGCGTAGGTTAGATGGCTTTTGTTTTGGTGCAACATCGTGGGCCGAAGGGCCTGTACTGCGCTGTATTGTTCTATGTTCTAAACAATGTCCGGAGCAAAATACCCGTGGCCACCTCCATTTTGAATAAGCCTGCCCAGAGCGCGCACGTGCTCAGAATCCCCGACAAATGCCAGTGAAGCAGCGACACAAGAGAAAGACTTAGAAGAACACTCTGTATGTACTCAAAATGGTGCCCTGCAACAACTTCCTTTGTAAACATGTCACGCTGCAATTACAGCCACTCTCCAACAGTGGGGCTGTAACGCCTTGCATGCTTTTTTGTCCCCCTCTGCTTCTGTCTTATGGTGAAGCTCGCGCACTCTCTCAACCGAATTAGGAACTGCTGTCAGTTCAGCTCTTCAATGATTAGATTTTCATCTTGCCCCACCGAAGATGGCGGTGGTAGAGGCTGAAATTCCAACTCACCTGGACCCTTGTGGATCACGCTTCCTCCTGTGTACAGGCCCCAGTGACTTATCAAGCCATCGGATCGTTCCAGCTTATCCCCTGGCTCGGCGACCGGAACCTTCTGGAAAACAAAAACGGTTTGCTGGGTTAGAGATTGGCCTCTTAGTGAGGGAGCGCCGCACTGTCGGAGGGTCAGTGCTGAGGGAGCGTCGGACAGTCGGAGGGTCAGTGCTGAGGGAGCGCCGCACTGTCGGAGGGTCAGTACTGAGGGAGCCGCACTGTCGGAGGGTCAGTGCTGAGGGAGCGCCGCACTGTCGGAGGGTCAGTACTGAGTGAGTGCCGCACTGTCGGAGGGTCAGTACTGAGGGAGCCGCACTGTCGGAGGGTCAGTACTGAGGGAGTGCCGCACTGTCGGAGGGTCAGTACTGAGGGAGCCGCACTGTCGGAGGGTCAGTACTGAGGGAGTGCCGCACTGTCGGAGGGTCAGTACTGAGGGAGCCGCACTGTCGGAGGGTCAGTACTGAGGGAGCGCCGCACTGTCAGAGGGTCAGTGCTGAGGGAGGTCCGCACTGTCGGAGGGTCAGTACTGAGGGAGCACCGCACTGTTGAAGGGTCAGTATTGAGGGAGCGCCGCACTGTGGGAGGGTCAGTACTGAGGGAGCGTCGGTCTGTCGGGGGGTCAGTACCGAGGGAGCGCCGCACTGTGGGAGGGTCAGTACTGAGGGAGCGCCGCACTGTGGGAGGGTCAGTACTGAGGGAGCGCCGCACTGTCAGAGGGTCAGTGCTCAGGGAGGTCCGCACTGTCGGAGGGTCAGTACTGAGGGAGCAGCGCACTGTGGGAGGGTCAGTACTGAGGGAGTGCCGCACTGTCGGAGGGTCAGTACTGAGGGAGCAGCGCACTGTGGGAGGGTCAGTACTGAGGGAGCACCGCAATGTCGGAGGGTCAGTACTGAGGGAGCGCCGCACAGTCGGGTCAGTCCTGAGGGAGCGCCGCACGGTCGGAGGGTCAGTACTGAGGGAGCGCCGCACAGTCGGGTCAGTCCTGAGGGAGCGCCGCACGGTCGGAGGGTCAGTACTGAGGGAGCGCCGCACTGTCGGAGGGTCAGTACTGAGGGAGCACCGCAATGTCGGAGGGTCAGTACTGAGGGAGCGCCGCACAGTCGGGTCAGTCCTGAGGGAGCGCCGCACGGTCGGAGGGTCAGTACTGAGGGAGCGCCGCACTGTCGGAGGATCACTCCAGCTCTAGATCAACTAGGAAGTACATTGGCACAACCTGAGGATGAAAAGGGGGCGATGGAAATGCAGCAGCTTTGTGCAAGAGACAAGCTATTGAACTACATTAGCCAGCATGTTAGATGTCTATATCAGGGAATGCAGAGAACACACATATACAGCAAATGTACAATGCACGCGACACACCTGGACACCCCAGCACTTGGGTCGGGAGTAGCTGCAAACTTACCCCCTGGTTAGCCATCTGTCTATCGGTGTTTACGCACAAGTCCGAGTGTAAAGATTCTGACTGCTGAAGTAGCATTTCAACTGTCAGTTTCCTGCTGCACGTCCAGGGGTTGGGGCTTGCTGAGAGGAAGTGTTTCAGCTGAAAAAGGGTGCAGCCGCTTCGAGAATGTTCCTCCATTTCAAAAGTCTGAATCCGCTCCAGGCTGTCGGGATCACCACGTTGTCCGTAGAGCCGTGAGGATCAGAACGCGGACTTTTGTGAGCGGCGAGAGACAGTGCGACGGCAGTCTGTTTACAATGGGAACTCCCACTGTACTGACCCTCCGACAGTGCGGCGCTCCCTCAGTACTGACCCTCCGACAGTGCGGCACTCCCTCAGTACTGACCCTCCGACAGTGCGGCGCTCCCTCAGTACTGACCCTCCCACAGTGCGGCACTCCCTCAGTACTGACCCTCCGACAGTGCGGCGCTCCCTCAGTACTGACCCTCCGACAGTGCGGCGCTCCCTCAGTACTGACCCTCCCACAGTGCAGCACTCCCTCAGTACTGACCCTCCGACAGTGCGGCACTCCCTCCGTACTGACCCTCCAACAGTGCGGCACTCCCTCAGTACTGACCCTCCGACAGTGCGGTGCTCCCTCCGTACTGACCCTCCGACAGTGCGGCACTCCCTCAGTACTGACCCTCCGACCGTGCGGCGCTCCCTCAGTACTGACCCTCCGACAGTGCGGCGCTCCCTCCGTACTGACCCTCCGACAGTGCGGCACTCCCTCAGCACTGACCCTCTTATCAGTGCGGTTCTCCCTCAGTACTGACCCTCCGACAGTGCGACACTCCCTCAGTACTGACCCTCCGACAGTGCGGCGCTCCCTCAGTACTGACCCTCCCACAGTGCGGCGCTCCCTCAGTACTGAACCTCCGACAGTGCGACACTCCCTCAGTACTGACCCTCCGACAGTGCGGCGCTCCCTCAGTACTGACCCTCCCACAGTGCGGCGCTCCCTCAGTACTGACCCTCCCACAGTGCGGCGCTCCCTCAGTACTGACCCTCCGACAGTCCGGCGCTCCCTCAGCTCTGACCCTCCCACAGTGCGGCGCTCCCTCAGCACTGACCTTCCCACAGTGCGCTGACCCTCCCACAGTGCGGCGCTCCCTCAGCACTGACCCACAGTGCGGCGCTTCCTCAGCACTGACCCTCCCACAGTGCGGCACTCCCTCAGCACTGACCCTCCGACAGTGCGGCACTCTCTCAGTACTGACCCTCCCACAGTGCGGCACTCCCTCAGTACTGACCCTCTATCAGTGCGGCACTCACTCAGCACTGACCATCCCACAGTGCGACACTCCATCAGTACTGACCCTCCGACAGTGCGGTGCTCCCTCAGTACTGACCCTCCCACAGTGCGGTGCTCCCTCAGTACTGACCCTCCCACAGTGCGGAGCTCCCTCAGTACTGACCCTCCCACAGTGCGACGCTCCCTCAGCACTGACCCTCTGACAGTGCGGCACTCCATCAATACTGACCCTCCGACAGTGCGGCACTTCCTCTGTACTGACCCTCCCACAGTGCGGCACTTCCTCTGTACTGACCCTCCCACAGTACTGACCCTCCCACAGTGCGGCACTCACTCAGCACTGACCCTCCGACAGTGCGGCACTCCCTCAGTACTGACTCTCCGACAATGCGGCACTCCCTCAGCACTGACCCTCCGACAGTGCGGCGCTCCCTCAGTACTGACCCTCCCACAGTTTTGCGCTCCCTCAGCACTGACCCTCCGACAGTGCGGCGCACCCTCAGTACTGACCCTCCCACAGTACGGCGCTCCCTCAGTACTGACCCTCCCACAGTTTTGCGCTCCCTCAGCACTGACCCTCCGACAGTGCGGCGCACCCTCAGTACTGACCCTCCCACAGTACGGCGCTCCCTCAGTACTGACCCTCCGACAGTGCGGCACTCCCTCAGTACTGACCCTCCGACAGTGCTGCACTCCCTCAGTACTGACCCTCCGACAGTGCTGCACTTCCTCAGTACTGACCCTCTAAACAGTGCGGCACTCCCTCAGTACTGACCCTCCGACAGTGCGGCACTCCCTCAGTACTGACCCTCCGACAGTGCGGCACTCCCTCAGTACTGACCCTCCAACAGTGCGGCACTTCCTCAGTACTGACCCTCTAAACAGTGCGGCACTCCCTCAGTACTGACCCTCCGACAGTGCGGCACTCCCTCAATACTGACCCTCCAACAGTGCGGCGCTCCCTCAGCACTGACCCACAGTGCGGCGCTCCCTCAGCACTGACCTTTCCACAGTGCCGAGCTCCCTCAGCACTGACCCTACCACAGTGCGGCACTCCCTCAGCACTGACCCTACCACAGTGCGACACTCCCTCAGCACTGACCCTCCCACAGTGCGGCGCTCCCTCAGTACTGACCCTCCGACAGTGTGGCGCTCCCGCAGTACTGACCCTCCAACAGTGCGGCGCTCCCTCAGGACTGACCCTCCGACAGTGCGGCACTCCCTCAGCACTGACCCTCCGACAGTGCGGCACTCCCTCAGCACTGACCCTCCCACAGTGCGGCGCTCCCTCAGTACTGACCCTCCAACAGTGCGGCGCTCCCTCAGGACTGACCCTCCGACAGTGCGGCACTCCCTCAGCACTGACCCTCCGACAGTGCGGCACTCCCTCAGCACTGACCCTCCCACAGTGCGGCGCTCCCTCAGTACTGACCCTCCCACAGTGCGGAGCTCCCTCAGTACTGACCCTCCGACAGTGCGGCGCTCCCTCAGTACTGACCCTCCCACCGTGCGGCGCTCCCTCAGTACTGACCCTCCCACAGTGCGGCACTCCCTCAGCACTGACCCTCCGACAGTGCGGCACTCCCTCAGTACTGGCACTCCCACAGTGCGGCACTCGCTCAATACTGACCCTCCGACAGTGCGGTGCTCCCTCAGTACTGACCCTCCCACAGTGCGGCACTCCATCAATACTGACCCTCCGACAGTGCGGCACTTCCTCTGTACTGACCCTCCCACAGTGCGGCACCCCCACAGTACTGACCCTCCCACAGTACTGACCCTCCCACAGTGCGGCACTCACTCAGCACTGACCCTCCGACAGTGCGACACTCCCTCAGTACTGACCCTCCGACTGTGCGGCGCTCCCTCAGTACTGACCCTCCAACAGTGCGGCACTCGCTCAATACTGACCCTCCGACAGTGCGGTGCTCCCTCAGTACTGACCCTCCCACAGTGCGGCACTCCATCAATACTGACCCTCCGACAGTGCGGCACTTCCTCTGTACTGACCCTCCCACAGTGCGGCACCCCCACAGTACTGACCCTCCCACAGTACTGACCCTCCCACAGTGCGGCACTCACTCAGCACTGACCCTCCGACAGTGCGACACTCCCTCAGTACTGACCCTCCGACAGTGCGGCGCTCCCTCAGTACTGACCCTCCAACAGTGCGGCACTCCCTCAGTACTGACCCTCTGACAGTGCGGCACTCCCTAAGCACTGACCCTCTGACAGTGCGGCGCTCCCTCAGCACTGACCCTCCGACAGTGCGACACTCCCTCAGTACTGACCCTCCGACAGTGCGGCACTTCCTCAGTACTGACCCTCTAAACAGTGCGGCACTCCCTCAGTACTGACCCTCCGACAGTGCGGCACTCCCTCAATACTGACCCTCCAACAGTGCGGCGCTCCCTCAGCACTGACCCACAGTGCGGCGCTCCCTCAGCACTGACCTTTCCACAGTGCCGAGCTCCCTCAGCACTGACCCTACCACAGTGCGGCACTCCCTCAGCACTGACCCTACCACAGTGCGACACTCCCTCAGCACTGACCCTCCCACAGTGCGGCGCTCCCTCAGTACTGACCCTCCGACAGTGTGGCGCTCCCGCAGTACTGACCCTCCAACAGTGCGGCGCTCCCTCAGGACTGACCCTCCGACAGTGCGGCACTCCCTCAGCACTGACCCTCCGACAGTGCGGCACTCCCTCAGCACTGACCCTCCCACAGTGCGGCGCTCCCTCAGTACTGACCCTCCCACAGTGCGGCACTCCCTCAGCACTGACCCTCCGACAGTGCGGCACTCCCTCAGCACTGACCCTACCACAGTGCGGCACTCCCTCAGCACTGACCCTCCCACAGTGCGGCACTCCCTCAGTACTGACCCTCCCACAGTGCGGCGCTCCCTCAGTACTGACCCTCCGACAGTGTGGCGCTCCCGCAGTACTGACCCTCCAACAGTGCGGCGCTCCCTCAGGACTGACCCTCCGACAGTGCGGCACTCCCTCAGCACTGACCCTCCGACAGTGCGGCACTCCCTCAGCACTGACCCTCCCACAGTGCGGCGCTCCCTCAGTACTGACCCTCCCACAGTGCGGAGCTCCCTCAGTACTGACCCTCCGACAGTGCGGCGCTCCCTCAGTATTGACCCTCCGACAGTGCGGCGCTCCCTCAGTACTGAGCCTCCGACAGTGCGGCGCTCCCTCAGTACTGACCCTCCCACCGTGCGGCGCTCCCTCAGTACTGACCCTCCCACAGTGCGGCACTCCCTCAGCACTGACCCTCCGACAGTGCGGCACTCCCTCAGTACTGGCACTCCCACAGTGCGGCACTCGCTCAATACTGACCCTCCGACAGTGCGGTGCTCCCTCAGTACTGACCCTCCCACAGTGCGGCACTCCATCAATACTGACCCTCCGACAGTGCGGCACTTCCTCTGTACTGACCCTCCCACAGTGCGGCACCCCCACAGTACTGACCCTCCCACAGTACTGACCCTCCCACAGTGCGGCACTCACTCAGCACTGACCCTCCGACAGTGCGACACTCCCTCAGTACTGACCCTCCGACTGTGCGGCGCTCCCTCAGTACTGACCCTCCGACAGTGCGGCGCTCCCTCAGTACTGACCCTCCGACAGTGCGACACTCCCTCAGTACTGACCCTCCGACAGTGCGGCGCTCCCTCAGTACTGACCCTCCCACAGTGCGGCGCTCCCTCAGTACTGACCCTCCCACAGTGCGGCGCTCCCTCAGTACTGGCACTCTGACAGTGCGGCGCTCCCGCAGTACTGACCCTCCCACAGTGCGGCGCTCCCTCAGTACTGACCCTCCGACAGTGCGGCGCTCCCTCAGCACTGACCCTCCCACAGTGCGGCGCTCCCTCAGCACTGACCTTCCCACAGTGCGCTGCTCCCTCAGTACTGACCCTCCCACAGTGCGGCGCTCCCTCAGTACTGACCCTCCCACAGTGCGGCACTCCCTAAGCACTGACCCTCCCACAGTGTGCCGCACTGTTGAAGGGTCAGTACTGAGGGAGCGCCACACTGTGGGAGGGTCAGTACTGAGGGAGCGCCGCACAGTCGGAGGGTCAGTCCTGAGGGAGCGCCGCATGGTCGGAGGGTCAGTCCTGAGGGAGCGTCGGAGGGTCAGTACTGAGGGAGAGCCGCACTGTCGGAGGGTCAGTCCTGAGGGAGCGCCGCACAGTCGGGTCAGTCCTGAGGGAGCGCCGCACGGTCGGAGGGTCAGTACTGAGGGAGCGCCGCACTGTCGGAGGATCACTCCAGCTCTAGATCAACTAGGAAGTACATTGGCACAACCTGAGGATGAAAAGGGGGCGATGGAAATGCAGCAGCTTTGTGCAAGAGACAAGCTATTGAACTACATTAGCCAGCATGTTAGATGTCTATATCAGGGAATGCAGAGAACACACATATACAGCAAATGTACAATGCACGCGACACACCTGGACACCCCAGTACTTGGGTCGGGAGTAGCTGCAAACTTACCCCCTGGTTAGCCATCTGTCTATCGGTGTTTACGCACAAGTCCGAGTGTAAAGATTCTGACTGCTGAAGTAGCATTTCAACTGTCAGTTTCCTGCTGCACGTCCAGGGGTTGGGGCTTGCTGAGAGGAAGTGTTTCAGCTGAAAAAGGGTGCAGCCGCTTCGAGAATGTTCCTCCATTTCAAAAGTCTGAATCCGCTCCAGGCTGTCGGGATCACCACGTTGTCCGTAGAGCCGTGAGGATCAGAACGCAGACTTTTGTGAGCGGCGAGAGACAGTGCGACGGCAGTCTGTTTACAATGGGAACTCCCACTGTACTGACCCTCCGACAGTGCGGCACTCCCTCCGTACTGACCCTCCGACAGTGCGGTGCTCCCTCAGTACTGACCCTCCCACAGTGCGGCGCTCCCTCTGTACTGACCCTCCCACAGTGCGGCACTCCCTCAGTACTGACCCTCCGACAGTGCGACACTCCCTCAGTACTGACCCTCCCACAGTGCGGCGCTCCCTCTGTACTGACCCTCCCACAGTGCGGCGCTCCCTCTGTACTCACCCTCCGCCAGTGCGGCGTTCCCTCAGTACTGACCCTCCGACTATGTGCCGCTCCCTCAGTACTGACCCTCCGACAGAGCGGCACTCCCTCAGTACTGACCCTCTGACAGTGCGGTGCTCCCTCAGCACTGACCCTCCAACAGAGCGATGCCCCCACAGTACTGACCATCCCACAGTGCGGCGCTCCCTCAGTACTGACCCTCCCACAGTGCGGCGCTCCCTCAGTACTGACCCTCCCACAGTGCGGCGCTCCCTCAGTACTGACCCTCCCACAGTGCGTGCTCCCTCAGTACTGACTCTCCGACAGTGCGGTGCTCCCTCAGTACTGACCCTCCCACAGTGCGGAGCTCCCTCAGTACTGACCCTCCGACAGTGCGGCGCTCCCTCAGTACTGACCCTCCCGCAGAGCGGCGCTCCCTCAGTACTGACCCTCCGACAGAGCGGCACTCCCTCAGTACTGACCCTCCGACAGTGCGGTGCTCCCTCAGTACTGACCCTCCGACAGTGCGGCGCTCCCTCAGTACTGACCCTCCCACAGTGCGGCGCTCCCTCAGCACTGACCCTCCGACAGAGCGGCACTCCCTCAGTACTGACCCCAGACAGTGCGGAGCTCCCTCAGTACTGACCCTCCGACAGTGCGGCGCTCCCTCAGTACTGACCCCAGACAGTGCGGAGCTCCCTCAGTACTGACCCTCCGACAATGTGTCGCTCCCTCAGTCCTGACCCTCCAACAGCGTGGCACTCCCTCAGCACTGACCCACCGACAGTGCGGCACTCCCTCAGTCCTGACCCTCCGATAGTGAAGCGTTCCCCCAGCACTGACCCTTCCACAGTGCAGCGCTCCCTCAGCACTGACCCTCCCACAGTGCGACGCTCCCTCAGTACTGACCCTCCCACAGTGCGGCGCTCCCTCAGTACTGATACTCCGACAGTGCGGCGCTCCCTCAGTACTGACCCTCTGACAATGTGTCGCTCCCACAGTACTGACCCTCTGACTGTGCGGCCCTCCCTCAGTACTGACCCTCCCTCAGTACTGACCCTCTGACAGTGTGTCGCTCCCTCAGTACTGACCCTCCCACAGTGCGGTGCTCCCTCAGCACTGACCCGCCGACAGTGTGGCGCTCCCTCAGTACTGACCCTCCGACAGTGCGCAGCTCCCTCAGCACTGACCCGCCGACAGTGTGGTGCTCCCTCAGTACTGACCCTCCCACAGTGCGGCGCTCCCTCAGTACTGACCCTCCGACAGTGCTGCGCTCCCTCAGTACTGACCCTCTGACAGTGCGGCGCTCACTCCGTACTGACCCTCTGACAGTGCGGCGCTCCCTCAGTACTGACCCTCCCACAGTGCGGCGCTCCCTCAGTACTGACCCTCTGACAGTGCGGCGCTCCCTCAGTACTGACCCTCCCACAGTGCGGCGCTCCCTCAGTACTGACCCCCCAACAGTGCGGCGCTTCCTCAGTACTGACCCTCCGCCAGTGCGGCACTTCCTCAGTACTGACCCTCCGCCAGTGCGGCACTTCCTCAGTACTGACCCTCCGCCAGTGCGGCACTTCCTCAGTACTGACCCTCCCACAGTGCGGTGCTCCCTCAGTACTGACCCTCCCACAGTTCCGTGCTCCCTTAGTACTGACCCTCTGACTGTGCGGTACCCCCTCAGTATTGGCCCCCCGACAGTGCTGCACTAACTCAATACTAACCCTCCCACTCTCCGATCCCTGTGACACCCCACTATTCACTGCCTTCCAATTTGAAAAGGACCCATTTATCCCGACTCTTTGTTCCCTCTCTGTCAACCAGTTTTCTATCCAGCTCAATACACTTCCCCCCAATCCCACGCGCTTTAATCTTACACAATAATCTCTTCTGCGGGACTTTGTCAAACGCCTTCTGAAAGTCCAAATATACCACATCGACTGGCTCCCCCTTGTCGACTGTACTGGTTACATCTTTAAAGAATTCCAACAGATTTGTCAAGCATGATTTTCCTTCATAAATCCATGCTGACTCTGACTGATCCCGCCACTGCTTTCTAAACGTTCCACTCTAAAGTCCTTGATAATGGATTCAAGCATTTTCCCCACAACCGATGTTAGGCTTGCTGGTCCATAATTCCCTGCTTTCTCTCTACCTCCCTTTTTGAATATCGGAGTGACGTGAGCTACCCTCCAATCTGCAGGGACAGTCCCGGAGTCTATAGAATCCCGGACGATGACCACCAATGCATCCACTATTTCCAGAGCCTCTTCCTGAAGCTCTCAGGGATGCAGATTCTCAGGCCCTGGGGATTTATCCGTATTGTACTTTCCCCTTCTTAATCAATCCCAAGCCCTTCTGTGTTGAATTCTAAACTCCTCCCAACCTCAGACCTATTATTTTTCTTGGCCAATCTGTATGCTTCTTCCTTGTGTCGGATACTATTTCTAATTTCCTTTGTAAGCCTTGGATTGGCCCTCTTACCCCCTTTGCTTTTGTACCAGACAGGAATGAACAGTTGCTGTAGTTCCTCCATGCGTTCCATGAATGTTTGCCATTGTCTACCCACTGTCATCCCTTAAAGTAACTCTCCCCAATCGATCAAGGCCAACTCATGCCTCATATCTTCATAGTTCCCTGTATTAAGATTCAGCATCCTTGCCTCCGAACCAACTACTTCACTCTCCACCTTGATAAAAAATTCAACATGTTATGGTCGCTCTTCCCCAAGGCGTCTCGCACAGCCAGATTGGCAATGATTCCCTTCTCATTACCCAGTACCCAGTCCAAGATGGCCTCCTCTCGAGTTGGTTCCTCCCCATATTGGTCAAGGAAACCATCCCGTCTGCACTCCAGGAATTCCTGCTCTACGGCATTGTGTCTGATTTGATGTGCCCAATCTCTGTGCAGATTAAAGTCACCGATATTTCCTTATTGCATGCATCTCTAAATTTGTGTTTAATTGATTGTTGATATTTATTATCACGTGCAGTGAAAAGTATTTTTCTGCAGCACAGTACGTACATAGTCGACAAAAGAATAATCGACAGAGTACATTGACAAATTGTAGCCATGTAAAATGGCTGCGTTCCGATTAATCTGGCCAAAACCCAGTTTAAAACGGCTAACCCGAAAGACTGCTGGGAAAAGCAGCCAAGAAGACACAAGCAGGCAGCTGCAGACAGTTTTGCATATTCGGCTCTGGGAACGTAGCCCAGATCGATACTCAGGGCTATCAACAGCCCATCCACCCAGGTATTTGCAGTTGCATTCAGGACTGTTTACACCTAATCTATTCAGACACCCACAGTTAAATCGGCTATCCCCGGGAACAATTGCAACATATTAGCAATTGAATACCGGGCCAGACCTGTCGGCGCCTGCAGTGGCCGAAACAAAGACAGGTGAGTGACCACCCCCCGATCGAGGAATCGCCTCACCATTGGACACATCGACCCCAGGGATTGGGGACAGAATCACTTGGGACTCAGGGTCAAGGGCCGCCCCGGGAGGCAGGAAGCCCCTGGGCCCTATAAAAGTGAAGTTCCAAGTTCAGATCTCTCTCTCTCATCTTCGCCTGCTCGAGACCTTCGCAAGACCAGCCACCGGCAACAGTAAGTTTGAATCCAGCGATCGCTATCCGGTAGAGACACCTAGCCACCGACCTGTAGCAGCCTTTTGAATCCCGCGGGCCAGATCTGATTGGACAAGCCATTCGTTTCCCTGACCTGGTGGGCTCTTCCTAAGTTAAGTATTGGCCAGTAGTGATAGGTTTATTATATAGAAAGTAGTATTAGGGTATTAATATTGCTTGTTGTATATAATAAATGACCGTTGTTTTAATCCTTACTAAGCGGTGTGCTGTGTTATTAATCATAACCTGAACTTGAACCACGTGGCGGTATCATAAAGATACCTGGCGACTCGTGAGCAAAGGTGACGTAAACAGAGCAAATAGACTAAGGTTAAAAAGAGCAACAAAATGGTACATCGACACATAGTGATTGGTTACAGAGCGGAACAGGAGCAGCATAGGGCGTCGTGAATAGTGTTCTGACAGGGAACAGATCAGTCCGAGGGGGAGTCGTTGAGGAGTCTGGGAGCTGTGGGGAAGCAGCTGTTCCAGACTTCTGTACTTTCTGCCTGATGGAAGGGTCTGGAAGAAGGCAATGCCTGAATGGGAGGGGTCTCTGATAATGCTGCCTGCCTTCCTGAGGCAGCGGGAGGTGTAGACAGAATCAAGGTGGGGTGGGGGGGGGGGGGGGAAGCTTGTGTGACGAGTTGGGCTGAGTTCACCACACTCTGCAGCTTCTTGCGATCTTGGACCGAGCAGTTGCCATACCAGGCTGGGATGCAGCCGGATAGGATGCTCTCTATCGCGCATCTGTCGAAGTTCGACGCAGACATGCCGAATTTCTTTGGCTTCGGTAGGAAGTAGAGACGCTGTTGGGCTTTCTTGTCTGTTGCATCAACGCGAGTGGACCAGGACAGACTGTCGGTGATGGTGACCCCCAGGAACCTAAAGCCATCGACCATCTCCACTTCGGAGCCAATGATGCAGACGGGAGTGTGTGTCATGCTACACTTCCTGAAGCCGGTGATCAGTTCCTTGGTATTTCCGACACTTACAGAGAGGTTGTTTTCGGTACACCGTGCAACCAAGTGATCTATATCCCTCCTGTAATCAAATGCCAATCCCAACATCACCACTCCATGCGGGGTGGGGTCTACAAATGACACCCGCTAATGTTTTTTGTCCCTTGGTATTTCTCAACTCTCCCCATACAGACTCCAGATTGTCAGAGCGAATATCCTTTCTCACGACTGTGTTCATTTCCTCTTTAACCAGCAGGGCCACACCACCACCTTTTCCTTAACGCCCTCCCTTCCTAAATACTGATCCTGGTCCCCCTGCAGCCATGTCTCCGTAATCCCAATTATATCGTACCCATTTATGGACGATTAGTTCATCCACTTTATTCCTCGTAACCTTTTCTTTGGACACTAAGGGACAATTTAGCACGGCCAATCCACCTAACCTGCACATCTTTGGACACTAAGGGACAAATTAGCACGGCCAATCCACCTAACCTGCACATCTTTGGACACTAAGGGACAATTTAGCACGGCCAATCCACCTAACCTGCACATCTTTGGACACTAAGGGACAATTTAGCGCGGCCAATCCACCTAACCTGCACATCTTTGGACACTAAGGGACAATTTAGCGCGGCCAATCCACCTAACCTGCACATCTTTGGACACTAAGGGACAAATTAGCACGGCCAATCCACCTAACCTGCACATCTTTGGACACTAAGGGACAATTTAGCACGGCCAATCCACCTAACCTGCACATCTTTGGACACTAAGGGACAATTTAGCGCGGCCAATCCACCTAACCTGCACATCTTTGGACACTAAGGGACAATTTAGCACGGCCAATCCACCTAACCTGCACATCTTTGGACACTAAGGGACAATTTAGCACGGCCAATCCACCCAACCTGCACATCTTTGGACACTAAGGGGCAATTTATCATGGCCAATCCACCTAACCTGCACATCTTTGGACACTAAGGGACAAATTAGCACGGCCAATCCACCTAACCTGCACATCTTTGGACACTAAGGGACAATTTAGCACGGCCAATCCACCTAACCTGCACATCTTTGGACACTAAGGGACAAATTAGCACGGCCAATCCACCTAACCTGCACATCTTTGGACACTAAGGGACAATTTAGCACGGCCAATCCACCTAACCTGCACATCTTTGGACACTAAGGGACAATTTAGCGCGGCCAATCCACCTAACCTGCACATCTTTGGACACTAAGGGACAATTTAGCACGGCCAATCCACCCAACCTGCACATCTTTGGACACTAAGGGACAATTTAGCACGGCCAATCCACCTAACCCGCACATCTTTGGACACAGAGGGACAATTTAGCACGGCCAATCCACCTAACCTGCACATCTTTGGACACAGAGAGACAATTTAGCACGGCCAATCCACCTAACCTGCACATCTTTGGTCACTAAGGGCAATTTATCATGGCCAATCCACCTAACCTGCACATCTTTGGACTGTGAGAGGAAACCGGAGCACCCGGAGGAAACCCACGCAGACACGGGGAGGACGTGCAGACTCCACACAGACAGTGCCCCAAGCCGGAATCGAACCTGGGACCCTGGAGCTGGGAGGCCACAGTGCTAGCCACTGTGCTACCGTGCCGTCCTCAAACGCTCCGTGCATTAAGGCACACAGCGTTTCTTATTCCCTTTTCTACCTTTTGTATTTGTGCGTGCTCCCTCTTTCTCTGACCCCCATCCCCTGGCATGTTAGTTTAAACCCTCCCTTGTTAAGCATCTGCCTCGTAGCATTAACGCAGAACAGTCCGAGTTTGAAGATTCTGACCTTTCAAATCGCTGTTTTTTCTGTAAACCTGCTGTGCCCCGAGGTGTGGGGCTGCCAGACAATTGGAAGTATTTCTTTGGGAATATCTTCACTGTTCCTCCATTTCAAACCCAACTCTCTATCTGGTCCCATCTCCACTTTCTCCCCAGAAGAGGGAGGGTGAGTACTGAGGGAGCGCCGCACTGTCGGAGGGTCAGTACTGAGGGAGCGGCGCACTGTCGGAGGGTCAGTACGGAGGGAGTGCCGCACTGTCGGAGGGTCAGTACTGAGGGAGTGAACCACTGTCGGAGGGTCAGTACGGAGGGAGCGCCGCACTGTCGGAGGGTCAGTACTGAGGGAGTGAACCACTGTCGGAGGGTCAGTACTGAGGGAGCGCCGCACTGTGGGAGGGTCAGTACTGAGGGAGTGCCGCACTGTGGGAGGGTCAGTACTGAGGGAGCGCCGCACTGTGGGAGGGTCAGTACAGAGGGAGCGTCGCACTGTGGGAGGGTCAGTACTGAGGGAGCGCCGCACTGTCGGAGGGTCAGTACTGAGGGAGCGCCGCACTGTGGGAGGGTCAGTACTGAGGGAGCGCCGCGCTGTGGGAGGGTCAGTACTGAGGGAGTGCCGCACTGTGGGAGGGTCAGTACTGAGGGAGCGCCGCACTGTGGGAGGGTCAGTACTGAGGGAGAGCCGCACTGTGGGAGTGTCAGTACAGAGGGAGCGTCGCACTGTGGGAGGGTCAGTACTAAGGGAGCGCCGCACTGTGGGAGGGTCAGTACTGAGGGAGTGCCGCACTGTGGGAGGGTCAGTACTGAGGGAGCGCCGCACTGTGGGAGGGTCAGTGCTGAGGGAGTGCCGCACTGTGGGAGGGTCAGTACTGAGGGAGCGCCGCACTGTGGGAGGGTCAGTACTGAGGGAGTGCCACACTGTGGGAGGGTCAGTACTGAGGGAGCGCCGCACTGTGGGAGGGTCAGTACTGAGGGAGTGCCACACTGTCGGAATGTCAGTACTGAGGGAGCACCGCACTGTCAGAGGGTCAGTACTGAGGGTGCGCTGCATTGTGGGAGGGTCAGTACTGAGGGAGCGCCGCACTGTCAGAGGGTCAGTACTGAGGGAGCTTCGCACTGTGGGAGGGTCAGTACTGAGGGAGCACCGCACTGTCGGAGGGTCAGTACTGAGGGAGTGCCGCACTGTCAGAGGGTCAGTACTGAGGGAGCGCCGCACTGTCAGAGGGTCAGTACTGAGGGAGCACCGCACTGTCGGAGGGTCAGTACTGAGGGAGCGCCCCACTGTGGGAGGGTCAGTACTGAGGGAGCGCCGCACCGTGGGAGGGTCAGTACTGAGGGAGCGCCGCACGGTCGGAGGGTCAGTACTGAGGGAGCGCCTCACTGTCGGAGGGTCAGTGCTGAGGGAGCGCCGCACTGTCAGAGGGTCAATACTGAGGGAGCCCCGCAATGTCAGAGAGTCAGTACTGAGGGAGTGCCACACTGTCGGAATGTCAGTACTGAGGGAGCGCCGCACTGTCGGAGGGTCAGTACTGAGGGAGCGCCGCACTGTGGGAGGGTCAGTACTGAGGGAGCACCGCACTGTCAGAGGGTCAGTACTGAGGGAGTGCCGCACTGTCAGAGGGTCAGTACTGAGGGAGCTTCGGACTGTGGGAGGGTAAGTACTGAGGGAGCACCGCACTGTCGGAGGGTCAGTACTGAGGGAGTGCCGCACTGTCAGAGGGTCAGTACTGAGGGAGCGCCGCACTGTCAGAGGGTCAGTACTGAGGGAGCCCCGTAATGTCAGAGGTTCAGTACTGAGGGAGCGCCGCACTGTCGGAGGGTCAGTACTGAGGGAGCGCCGCACTGTCGGGGGGTCAGTACTGAGGGAGTGCCGCACTGTGGGAGGGTCAGTACTGAGGGAGTGCTGCACTGTCGGAGAGTCAGTACTGAGGGAGCACCGCACTGTCGGAGGGTCAGTACTGAGGGAGCACCGCACTGTCGGAGGGTCAGTACTGAGGGAGTGCCGCACTGTCAGAGGGTCAGTACTGAGGGAGCGCCGCACTGTCAGAGGGTCAGTACTGAGGGCGTGCCGCACAGTCAGAGGGTCAGTACTGAGGGAGCCCCGTAATGTCAGAGGGTCAGTACTGAGGGCGTGCCGCACTGTCGGAGGGTCAGTACTGAGGGAGCGCCGCACTGTGGGAGGGTCAGTACTGAGGGAGCACCGCACTGTCGGAGGGTCAGTACTGAGGGAGCGCCCCACTGTGGGAGGGTCAGTACTGAGGGAGCGCCGCACCGTGGGAGGGTCAGTACTGAGGGAGCGCCGCACGGTCGGAGGGTCAGTACTGAGGGAGCGCCTCACTGTCGGAGGGTCAGTGCTGAGGGAGCGCCGCACTGTCAGAGGGTCAATACTGAGGGATCCCCGCAATGTCAGAGAGTCAGTACTGAGGGAGCGCCGCACTGTCGGAGGATCAGTACTGAGGGAGCCCTGTAATTTCAGAGGGTCAGTACTGAGGGAGCGCCGCACTGTGGGAGGGTCAGTACTGAGGGAGCGCCGCACTGTCGGAGGGTCAGTACTGAAGGAGCGCCGCACTGTCGGAGGGTCAGTACTGTGAGAGTGCCGCACTGTCGGTGGGTCAGTACTGAGGGAGGGTCAGTACTGAGGGAGCGCCCAACTGTGGGAGGGTCAGTACTGAGGGAGCGCCGCACCGTGGGAGGGTCAGTACTGAGGGAGCGCCGTACGGTCGGAGGGTCAGTACTGAGGGAGCGCTTCACTTTGGGAGGGTCAGTGCTGAGGGAGCTCCACACTGTCAGAGGGTCAGTACTGAGGAAGCGCCGTAATGTCAGAGGGTCAGTACTGAGGGAGCCCCGAAATGTCAGAGGGTCAGTACTGAGGGAGCCCTGCACTGTCGGACGGTCACTACTGAGGGAGTGCCGCACTGTCGGAGGGTCAGTATTGACGGAGCTCCGCACTGTCAGAGAGTCAGTACTGAGGGAGCGCCGCACTGTGGGAGGGTCAGTACTGAGGGAGTGCTGCACTGTGTGAGGGTCAGTACTGAGGGAACGCCGCACTGTGGGAGGGTCAGTACTGAGGGAGCGCCGCACTGTCAGAGGGTCAGCACTGAGGGAGCGCCGCACTGTCGGAGGGTCAGTACTGAGGGAACGCCGTACTGTGGGAGGGTCAGTACTGAGGGAGCGCCGCACTGTCAGAGGGTCAGCACTGAGGGAGCGCCGCACTGTGGGAGGGTCAGTACTGACGGAGCGCCGCACTGTCAGAGGGTCAGTACTGAGGGAGTGCCGCACTGTCAGAGGGTCAGTACCGAGGGATGTCACACTGTCAGAGGGTCAGTACTGAGGGAGCACCGCACTGTGGGAGGGTCAGTACTAAGGGAGCGCCGCACTGTGGGAGGGTCAGTACTGAGGGAGCGCCGCACTGTGGGAGGGTCAGTACTGGGGGAGCCCCACACTGTGAGAGGGTCTGTACTGAGGGAACGCCGCACTGTGGGAGGGCAGTACTGAGGGAGCACCGCACAGTGGGAGGGTCAGTACTGAGGGAGCGGCGCTCTGTCAGAGGGTCATTACTGAGGGAGTGCCGCACTGTGGGAGGGTCAGTACTGAGTGAGCGCCGCACTGTCGGAGGGTCAGTACTGAGGGAGCGCCGCACTATCGGAGGGTCAGTACTGAGGGAGTGCCGCACTGTGGGAGGGTCAGTGCTGAAGTCTGATGCACGATGAATTACTATTAAAACGAGGTAGTAACATAACTGAATGGAATAACTGTGGAATTCATTGCCACAGAGGGCGGTGGAGGCCGGGACGTTGAGTGTCTTTAAGACAGAAGTTGATAAATTCTTGATTTCTCGAGGAATTAAGGGCTATGGAGAGAGAGCGGGTAAATGGAGTTGAAATCAGCCATGATTGAATGGTGGAGTGGACTCGATGGGCCGAATGGCCTTCCGCTCCTATGTCTTATGGTCTTATGAAGGCTTGAATCGACTAGATCTGTTCCCCAGCAGCTTCCGTCCAGAATGGGGGCTGCTGGGATAGCACCGGTTGTTATACCCCGCCTGTCAGGGCGGAGTTGCATACCAAACAGCCAATGGTAAACTCCTAGGTCTACAGCATCTCGGGTACTGCGATACCTGATAACACCACATTCACCCCCTTTTAAAAAGAGTCCGGCGGGGGTGGTGGCCAGTGGTTACAATTGCATCTAACATGGTTACCGTGATACCTCCTTACAGGGTTGTCGAGAATATTTACAATCGTGGAAGATATATACAGTCAGTGTTCATTTCCAGTTACAGGTACAGTGAAGCAATCAGTTGGTCGGGTGACCTGGTTGTCCGAGCCTCGGTGGTGATTCCCGTGGGGGTCCGGGCGTCTGCGACTCCGGGAACGTGGCTTCGGCCTCCATGGACGCTTCGTCACCCCGAGACGGCGCTGGTGGGGCAAACGGTTGACACGAGAGGGGGGTGCCTGTCGGGGGCGTCGGTGGGTGGGAGGGCCTAGGCAGGAGCGGCGGGAGGACTGGCCTGTGAGGTGCTGTGGAGGGGTTCGGGTGCGCGAAGGATTCCAGCGGGCGCCAGGTCCCGGAGGGAGACCGTACCTTGTCGGCTGTCGGGGTACGCCACGTAGGCGTACTGGGGGTTAGCGTGGAGAAGATGGACCCTCTCGACCAACTGGTCCGACTTGTGCGCCCGCACGTGTTTTCGGAGCGGGGTGGGTCCGGGTGCTACCAGCCAGGTTGGGAGCGAGGTCCCGGAGGTGGACTTCCTGGGGAAGACAAAGAGACGTTCATGAGGTGTCTGATTGGTGGTTGTACAAAGCAGTGACCGGATGGAGTGGAGGGCATCCGGGAGGACATCTTGCCAGCGGGAGACTGGGAGGTTCCTGGACCGTAGGGCCAACAGGACGGTCTTCCAGACCGTTCCGTTCTCCCTCTCTACCTGCCCGTTCCCCCGGGGGTTGTAGCTGGTCGTCCTGCTCGAGGCGATGCCCTTGTTGAGCAGGAATTGACGCAGTTCGTTGCTCATGAAGGAGGACCCCCTATCGCTGTGTATGTAGGCGGGGAAACCGAACAGTGTAAAGATACCCTGGAGGGCCTTGATGACGGTGGTTGCGGTCATGTCGGGGCAGGGGATGGCGAATGGGAATCGGGAGTACTCGTCAATCACGTTCAGGAAGTACGTGTTGCGGTCGGTGGAGGGGAGGGGGCCTTTGAAGTCCATGCTGAGGCGTTCAAAGGGACGGGAAGCCTTTATCAGGTGCACCCTCTCTGGCCGGTAGAAGTGCGGTTTGCACTGCGCGCAGATTTGGCAGTTCCTGGTGGTTGTCCTGACCTCCTCGATGGAGTAGGGCAGGTTGCGGGTCTTGATGAAGTGGAAAAAGCGAGTGACCCCCGGGTGGCAGAGGTCCTCGTGGAGGGCTCGGAGGCGGTCCACTTGTGCAGTGCACATGTGCTGTGGGACAGGGCGTCAGGAGGCTCATTTAGCTTCCCGGGACGATGCAAGATCTCGTAGTTGAAGGTGGAGAGTTCGATCCTCCACCGCAAGATCTTATCGTTTTTTATCTTGCCCGCTGTGCATTATCGAACATGAAAGCAACTGACCATTGGTCAGTGAGGAAAGTGAATCTCCTGCCGGCCTGGTAATGCCTCCAATGTCGCACAGCTTCCACTATGGCCTGGGCCTCCTTTTCGACCGAGGAGTGGCGGATTTCGGAAGCATGGAGGGTACGGGAGAAGAAGGCCTCGGGCCTGCCCGCTTGGTTGAGGGTGGCCGCCAGAGCTACGTCGGACGCGTCGCTCTCGACCTGGAAGTGGCCTTTGCAATGTCTGCTTTGATACGGCTGAAGGCCTGGCGGGCCTCTGTCGACAGGGGGAAGGTTGTGGACTGGATTAGGGGTCGGGCCTTGTCTGCATAGTTGGGGACCCACTGTGCATAATAGCTGAAGAACCCGAGGCAGCGCTTCAGGGCCTTGGGGCAGTGAGGGAGGGGGAACTCCATAAGGGGGCGCATGCGTTCAGGGTCGGGGCCTATAACTCCACTTCGCACTACGTAGCCGAGATTGGCTAGACGGTCGGTGCTAAACACACATTTATCCTTATTGTATGTTAAGTTAAGGATTTTCGCGATCTGGAGAAATTTTCGGAGGTTGGTGTCGTGGTCCTGCAGGTCATGGCCGCAGATGGTCACGTTATCAAGATACGGAAACGTTGCGCGTAAGCCGTACCGGTCAACCATTCGGTCCATCTTGCGTTGGAAGACTGAGACCGTGTTAGTGACACCAAAGGGAACCCTTAAAAAATGATAGAGCCGCCCGTCTGCTTCGAAGGCAGTGTACTTGCGGTCACTATTACGGAGGGGTAGCTGGTGGTAGGCGGACTTGAAATCCACCGTGGAGAAGACCTTGTATTGTGCGATCCTGTTTACCAGGTCGGATATGCGGGGGAGGGGGTACGCGTCCAGCTGCGTAAACCGGTTGATGGTCTGGCTGTAGTCGATGACCATCCTATGCTTCTCCCCACTACCTGAGTCCTCCAGGGGCTGTTGCTCGCTTCAATGACCCCTTCCCACAGTAGCCGCTGGACCTCGGACCTGATGAAGGTCCGCTCCTGGGCACTGTAGCGTCTGCTCCTGGTGGCGACGGGTTCGCAATCCGGGGTGAGGTTCGCAAACAGGGAAGGCGGATCGACCTTGAGGGTCGCGAGGCCGCAGACAGTAAGGGGGGGGGGTATAGGGCCGCCAAATTTGAAGGTCAGGCTTTGCAAGTTACGTTGGAAGTCCAGCCCCAGGAGGGTAGCCGCGCAGAGGTGTGGCAGGACATAAAGGCGGAAATTGTTGAATTTCCTGCCTTGGACAGTGAGGTTCGCGAGGCAGAACCCCTTTATCTCCACCGAGTGTGACCCGGAGGCCAGGGAGATCCTTTGGTTTACAGGGTAGTTTGGGTTTTGGTCGGGCAGTGTGTAGTCGGCCGTGCTGGGGTCCTGGGGCCCCATCCAAGATGGCGTCTCCCATGGGTCGCACATGGTGGTCGGGGATGGCCAAAATGGCGGCGCCCATCCGTCCAGCGGGATGTCCGAGGGGCAAGTTGGCCTCGTCCGTGGGCCGCACGTGGCCCTAGGTTAGGGGAGGTGGCGGTGAATGCTGGCCGCCTGGGGCCCGAAGGGAAGGTTGCCGCGGCGGTCCGGAGTTTCTGGAGACCGCGGCCACCGCGCGGGCCTGGCAGACCCCCACAAAATGGCCCTTCTTGCCGCACCCTTCGCAGGTGGAGGTGCGGGCCGGGCAGCGCTGGCGGGGGTGCTTCGCCTGCCCGCAGGAGAAACAGCATGGCCCGACGGAGCTAGCGGGCCGTCTTACAGCGCAGGCCTGCGGGGACACGGGGAGAGTCTGCGGGGCTGCCGCTGCGGGGTGCTGCCCAGGGGGCCACCGCGCGGTCGGGCACATAGGACTGCGTGTTTCTGGAGGCAACGTCCATGGACCCTGCCAGGGCCCGTGCCTCTCTAAGTCCCAGGGTGTCCTTTTCTAAGAGCCGCTGGCAGATCTCTGAGGAGCTCATACCTGCTACGAAGGCATCCCGGGTTAGGAGTTCCGTGTGCTCGCTCCCCGAAACTTGGGGGCAGCCACAGTTTCGGCCCAGCACCAGTAGCTCGCGGTAGAACTCCTCCAACGATTCCCCGGGGCTTGGCCGTCTTGTTGCAAGCAGGTGACGTGTGTAGACCTGATTTACAGGGCTGACATAATGTCCTTTTAACAGTTCGATCGCTGCATCGAAGTCCTCCGCCTCCTCGATGAGGGTGTAGATCCCAGGGCTTACCCTTGAGTGCAGGAGACGCAGTTTCTGCTCCCCTGAGGGAGTGCCTCCGGCTATCTCCAGGTAGCCTTTAAAGCACGCCAGCCAGTGCTTAAATATCGCCGCCGAGTTCTCCGCGTGGGGGCTGAGTTGTAGGCACTCCAGCTTGATTCGGAGATCCATCCTTTCAGTTTAAGGTTAGTCTATTAAATTGATGCACGATCAATTACTATTAAAATGAGGTAGTAACATAACTGAAGGCTTTAAGAACATAAGAACATAAGAACTAGGAGCAGCAGTAGGCCATCTGGCCCCTCGAGCCTGCTCCGCCATTTAATGAGATCATGGCTGATCTTTTGTGGACTCAGCTCCACTTTCCGGCCCGAACACCATAACCCTTAATCCCTTTATTCTTCAAAAAACTATCTATCTTTATCTTAAAAACATTTAATGAAGGAGCCTCAACTGCTTCACTGAGCAAGGAATTCCATAGATTCCCAACCCTTTGGGTGAAGAAGTTCCTCCTAAGCTCAGTCCTAAATCTACTTCCCCTTATTTTGAGGCTATGCCCCCTAGTTCTGCTTTCACCCGCCAGTGGAAACAACCTGCCCGCATCTATCCTATCTATTCCCTTCATAATCTTATATGTTTCTATAAGATCCCCCCTCATCCTTCTAAATTCCAACGCGTACAGTCCCAGTCTACTCAACCTCTCCTCGTAATCCAACCCCTTCAGCTCTGGGATTAACCTAGTGAATCTCCTCTGCACACCCTCCAGTGCCAGTACGTCCTTTCTCAGGTAAGGAGACCAAAACTGAACACAATACTCCAGGTGTGGCCTCACTAACACCTTATACAATTGCAGCAGAACCTCCCTAGTCTTAAACTCCATCCCTCTAGCAATGAAGGACAAAGTTCCATTTGCCTTCTTAATCACCTGTTGCACCTGTACACCAACTTTTTGCGACTCATGCACTAGCACACCCAGGTCTCTCTGCACAGCAGCATGTTTTAATACTTTATAATTTAAATAATAATCTCTTTTGCTGTTATTCCTACCAAAATGGATAACCTCACATTTGTCAACATTGTATTCCATCTGCCAGACCCTAGCCCATTCACTTAGCCTATCCAAATCCCTCTGCAGACTTCCAGTATCCTCTGCACTTTTTGCTTTACCACTTATCTTAGTGTCGTCTGCAAACTTGGACACATTGCCCTTGGTCCCTAACTCCAAATCATCTCTGTCATCCAAATCATCATAATAGACTAGAACTGTTCCCCAGCAGCTTCGGTACAGAATGAGGGCTGCTGGGACGGCACTGGTTCTTATACCCCGCCTGTCAGGGCGGAGCTACACACCAAACAGCCAATAGTAAACTCCTAGGTTTAACCAATGGTCTTCAGCCTCTCGGGTACTGCAATACCTGATAATACCACAAAGTCCTCACCTGGATCCTGGGATTTAAGATTTATCCCTCACCTAATGTAATTTCTTTCATGGCTATTGAACTACATTCGACAGCACGTTAGAGGTCTGTAAGGAGGATTGGGCAGAACCCACACCACGTACATCGAATCTAAACGCAGTCGGTACCCATGGAGGCACACGTTACTGCCCAACCACAAGCGTCAAAAACAACCTGCCGATATCCGGCATTAGCAACTTGCTCTTTGTGGAATCTTGCTGTGCTGCTGCCTGTCCTCGCCGACTGCCGTTTAATTTGCTGCAGAGCCCTTTGGGACACTGGGGATGTGACCGGGGGGGGCTCCGTAGAAATGCGGCGTCCTTCTCAAACCCAGGGGCTTCTGGTGGGAAGAGGCTGCATGGGTGACGATTCCGACTCCAAAGGGACCAGGCACGGGGAGCACAGTTCCGTGAGGTCGTACGGCCAAAAGGTGGGTCATTATCACCTCGCTGTGCGTGGGATCCTGCTGTGCGCAAATTGGCTGCGTGCCTCCTTTCCCCCCCCCTCCCCCCCCCCCCCCACTTCCTCCAACACGACCTCCATCACAATTCCGACCTTGCGCATTGCTGACGAGGGGGACAGCCGCCAAAATAATATTTTCCTCCCGTGCTCCGTCAAACTCTCACAACGATTTATACCGCCTGAGCAAAGGCTGCTGATTGCTCGGCAAGCCGACTCCCGATTGGCTGGGCGGCGTTGCCGTGGGGAAGGAAAAAGGGAATTTTCCTGCTCCCGATTTCGACCCCGGATCAGACGGCCGCAGTTGGGATTCTCTGGGCCCACGGCGGGTCGGAGCAGCGCCGGGTCGGGCGCGGATCGCGCGACGTCGCCCCCCCCCCCCCCGCCATGTCGGTCTGCCGATTCTCCGGGGAGCGGAGACTCGCCGCCATTCGCGCTGGCGCGGCGACGGTCAGGGGGGGCGCTCCACTCAAACCACCTCCTGGCGACGCTCCACTACGGCCCCCCCCCGGTCACATCGCCACAGTCGTAGTGTCTCCACCGGGGTGGGCCGAATGGCCGCACGATAGCATTGTGGTTAGCACAATTGCTTCACAGCTCCAGGGTCCCAGGTTCGATTCCCGGCTTGGGTCACTGTCTGTGCGGAGTCTGCACGTCCTCCCCATGTGTGCGTGGGTTTCCTCCGGGTGCTCCGGTTTCCTCCCACAGTCCAAAGATGTGCAGGTTAGGTGGATTGGCCGTGATAAATTGTCCCTTAGTGTCCAAAGATGTGCAGGTTAGGTGGATTGGCCGTGCTAAATTGCCCTTAGTGTTGGGTGGGGTTACTGGGATATGGGGATAGGGTGGAGGTGTTGACCTTGGGTAGGGTGCTCTTTCCAAGAGCCGGTGCAGACTCGATGGGCCGAATGGCCTCCTTCTGCACTGTAAATTCTATGATAATCTATGACAACAAAGACCGAGTTCCGCAGGCGCCGTTCACATCTGGTCTTACCCGGCGGGACCTCGGCATCCTACACGGGGGGGGGGGGTCAGGCCCCGGGTGGGGGCCTCTTTTGTTCCGTGCCGGCCCCTGCAGCCCTACGCCATGTCGCGGGGCCGGCGCGCAGAAGACAGTCTCAGTGCCCATGTGTGTGTATTCACACCAGTCTCAGTGCCCATGTGTGTGTATTCACACCAGTCTCAGTGCCCATGTGTGTGTATTCACACCAGTCTCTGTGCCCATGTGTGTGTATTCACACCAGTCACAGTGCCCATGTGTGTGTATTCACACCAGTCTGTGCCCATGTGTGTGTATTCACACCAGTCTGTGCCCATGTGTGTGTATTCACACCAGTCTCCGTGCCCATGTGTGTGTATTCACACCAGTCTCCGTGCCCATGTGTGTATTCACACCAGTCTCAGTGCCCATGTGTGTGTATTCACACCAGTCTCTGTGCCCATGTGTGTATTCACACCAGTCTGTGCCCATGTGTGTGTATTCACACCAGTCTCAGTGCCCATGTGTGTGTATTCACACCAGTCTCTGTGCCCATGTGTGTATTCACACCAGTCTGTGCCCATGTGTGTGTATTCACACCAGTCTGTGCCCATGTGTGTGTATTCACACCAGTCTGTGCCCATGTGTGTGTATTCACACCAGTCTCTGTGCCCATGTGTGTATTCACACCAGTCTGTGCCCATGTGTGTGTATTCACACCAGTCTCAGTGCCCATGTGTGTGTATTCACACCAGTCACAGTGCCCATGTGTGTGTATTCACACCAGTCTCTGTGCCCATGTGTGTATTCACACCAGTCTGTGCCCATGTGTGTGTATTCACACCAGTCTCAGTGCCCATGTGTGTGTATTCACACCAGTCACAGTGCCCATGTGTGTGTATTCACACCAGTCTCTGTGCCCATGTGTGTATTCACACCAGTCTGTGCCCATGTGTGTGTATTCACACCAGTCTCAGTGCCCATGTGTGTGTATTCACACCAGTCTCTGTGCCCATGTGTGTATTCACACCAGTCTGTGCCCATGTGTGTGTATTCACACCAGTCTCTGTGCCCATGTGTGTGTATTCACACCAGTCTCCGTGCCCATGTGTGTGTATTCACACCAGTCTCTGTGCCCATGTGTGTGTATTCACACCAGTCTCAGTGCCCATGTGTGTGTATTCACACCAGTCACAGTGCCCATGTGTGTGTATTCACACCAGTCTCTGTGCCCATGTGTGTATTCACACCAGTCTGTGCCCATGTGTGTGTATTCACACCAGTCTCAGTGCCCATGTGTGTGTATTCACACCAGTCTCTGTGCCCATGTGTGTATTCACACCAGTCTGTGCCCATGTGTGTGTATTCACACCAGTCTGTGCCCATGTGTGTGTATTCACACCAGTCTGTGCCCATGTGTGTGTATTCACACCAGTCTCTGTGCCCATGTGTGTATTCACACCAGTCTGTGCCCATGTGTGTGTATTCACACCAGTCTCAGTGCCCATGTGTGTGTATTCACACCAGTCACAGTGCCCATGTGTGTGTATTCACACCAGTCTCTGTGCCCATGTGTGTATTCACACCAGTCTGTGCCCATGTGTGTGTATTCACACCAGTCTCAGTGCCCATGTGTGTGTATTCACACCAGTCTCTGTGCCCATGTGTGTATTCACACCAGTCTGTGCCCATGTGTGTGTATTCACACCAGTCTCTGTGCCCATGTGTGTGTATTCACACCAGTCTCCGTGCCCATGTGTGTGTATTCACACCAGTCTCTGTGCCCATGTGTGTGTATTCACACCAGTCTCAGTGCCCATGTGTGTGTATTCACACCAGTCACAGTGCCCATGTGTGTGTATTCACACCAGTCTCTGTGCCCATGTGTGTATTCACACCAGTCTGTGCCCATGTGTGTGTATTCACACCAGTCTCTGTGCCCATGTGTGTGTATTCACACCAGTCTCCGTGCCCATGTGTGTGTATTCACACCAGTCTGTGCCCATGTGTGTGTATTCACACCAGTCTCGGTGCCCATGTGTGTGTATTCACACCAGTCTGTGCCCATGTGTGTGTATTCACACCAGTCTCGGTGCCCATGTGTGTGTATTCACACCAGTCTCAGTGCCCATGTGTGTGTATTCACACCAGTCTCAGTGCCCATGTGTGTGTATTCACACCAGTCTCAGTGCCCATGTGTGTGTATTCACACTAGTCTGTGCCCATGTGTGTGTATTCACACCAGTCTGTGCCCATGTGTGTGTATTCACACCAGTCTGTGCCCATGTGTGTGTATTCACACCAGTCTGTGCCCATGTGTGTGTATTCACACCAGTCTCGGTGCCCATGTGTGTGTATTCACACCAGTCTGTGCCCATGTGTGTGTATTCACACCAGTCTCGGTGCCCATGTGTGTGTATTCACACCAGTCTGTGCCCATGTGTGTGTATTCACACCAGTCTCAGTGCCCATGTGTGTGTATTCACACCAGTCTCGGTGCCCATGTGTCTGTATTCACACCAGTCTCAGTGCCCATGTGTGTGTATTCACACCAGTCTGTGCCCATGTGTGTGTATTCACACCAGTCACAGTGCCCATGTGTGTGTATTCACACCAGTCTCAGTGCCCATGTGTGTGTATTCACACCAGTCTGTGCCCATGTGTGTGTATTCACACCAGTCTCAGTGCCCATGTGTGTGTATTCACACCAGTCTGTGCCCATGTGTGTGTATTCACACCAGTCACAGTGCCCATGTGTGTGTATTCACACCAGTCTCAGTGCCCATGTGTGTGTATTCACACCAGTCTCAGTGCCCATGTGTGTGTATTCACACCAGTCTGTGCCCATGTGTGTGTATTCACACCAGTCTCAGTGCCCATGTGTGTGTATTCACACCAGTCTCGGTGCCCATGTGTGTGTACTCACACCAGTCTGTGCCCATGTGTGTGTATTCACACCAGTCTCAGTGCCCATGTGTGTGTATTCACACCAGTCTCTGTGCCCATGTGTGTGTATTCACACCAGTCTCAGTGCCCATGTGTGTGTATTCACACCAGTCACAGTGCCCTTGTGTGTGTATTCACACCAGTCTCTGTGCCCATGTGTGTATTCACACCAGTCTGTGCCCATGTGTGTGTATTCACACCAGTCTCAGTGCCCATGTGTGTGTATTCACACCAGTCTCTGTGCCCATGTGTGTATTCACACCAGTCTGTGCCCATGTGTGTGTATTCACACCAGTCTGTGCCCATGTGTGTGTATTCACACCAGTCTGTGCCCATGTGTGTGTATTCACACCAGTCTCTGTGCCCATGTGTGTATTCACACCAGTCTGTGCCCATGTGTGTGTATTCACACCAGTCTCAGTGCCCATGTGTGTGTATTCACACCAGTCACAGTGCCCATGTGTGTGTATTCACACCAGTCTCTGTGCCCATGTGTGTATTCACACCAGTCTGTGCCCATGTGTGTGTATTCACACCAGTCTCAGTGCCCATGTGTGTGTATTCACACCAGTCTCTGTGCCCATGTGTGTATTCACACCAGTCTGTGCCCATGTGTGTGTATTCACACCAGTCTCTGTGCCCATGTGTGTGTATTCACACCAGTCTCCGTGCCCATGTGTGTGTATTCACACCAGTCTCTGTGCCCATGTGTGTGTATTCACACCAGTCTCAGTGCCCATGTGTGTGTATTCACACCAGTCACAGTGCCCATGTGTGTGTATTCACACCAGTCTCTGTGCCCATGTGTGTATTCACACAAGTCTGTGCCCATGTGTGTGTATTCACACCAGTCTCTGTGCCCATGTGTGTGTATTCACACCAGTCTCCGTGCCCATGTGTGTGTATTCACACCAGTCTGTGCCCATGTGTGTGTATTCACACCAGTCTCGCTGCCCATGTGTGTGTATTCACACCAGTCTGTGCCCATGTGTGTGTATTCACACCAGTCTCGGTGCCCATGTGTGTGTATTCACACCAGTCTCAGTGCCCATGTGTGTGTATTCACACCAGTCTCAGTGCCCATGTGTGTGTATTCACACCAGTCTCAGTGCCCATGTGTGTGTATTCACACTAGTCTGTGCCCATGTGTGTGTATTCACACCAGTCTGTGCCCATGTGTGTGTATTCACACCAGTCTGTGCCCATGTGTGTGTATTCACACCAGTCTGTGCCCATGTGTGTGTATTCACACCAGTCTCGGTGCCCATGTGTGTGTATTCACACCTGTCTGTGCCCATGTGTGTGTATTCACACCAGTCTCGGTGCCCATGTGTGTGTATTCACACCAGTCTGTGCCCATGTGTGTGTATTCACACCAGTCTCAGTGCCCATGTGTGTGTATTCACACCAGTCTCGGTGCCCATGTGTCTGTATTCACACCAGTCTCAGTGCCCATGTGTGTGTATTCACACCAGTCTGTGCCCATGTGTGTGTATTCACACCAGTCACAGTGCCCATGTGTGTGTATTCACACCAGTCTCAGTGCCCATGTGTGTGTATTCACACCAGTCTGTGCCCATGTGTGTGTATTCACACCAGTCTCAGTGCCCATGTGTGTGTATTCACACCAGTCTGTGCCCATGTGTGTGTATTCACACCAGTCACAGTGCCCATGTGTGTGTATTCACACCAGTCTCAGTGCCCATGTGTGTGTATTCACACCAGTCTCAGTGCCCATGTGTGTGTATTCACACCAGTCTGTGCCCATGTGTGTGTATTCACACCAGTCTCAGTGCCCATGTGTGTGTATTCACACCAGTCTCGGTGCCCATGTGTGTGTATTCACACCAGTCTCGGTGCCCATGTGTGTGTATTCACACCAGTCACAGTGCCCATGTGTGTGTATTCACACCAGTCTGTGCCCATGTGTGTGTATTCACACCAGTCTGAGTGCCCATGTGTGTGTATTCACACCAGTCTGTGCCCATGTGTGTGTATTCACACCAGTCACAGTGCCCATGTGTGTGTATTCACACCAGTCTGTGCCCATGTGTGTGTATTCACACCAGTCACAGTACCCATGTGTGTGTATTCACACCAGTCTGTGCCCATGTGTGTGTATTCACACCAGTCTCAGTGCCCATGTGTGTGTATTCACACCAGTCACAGTGCCCATGTGTGTGTATTCACACCAGACTGAGTGCCCATGTGTGTGTATTCACACCAGTCTGTGCCCATGTGTGTGTATTCACACCAGTCACAGTGCCCATGTGTGTGTATTCACACCAGTCTGTGCCCATGTGTGTGTATTCACACCAGTCACAGTGCCCATGTGTGTGTATTCACACCAGTCTGTGCCCATGTGTGTGTATTCACACCAGTCACAGTGCCCATGTGTGTGTATTCACACCAGTCTGTGCCCATGTGTGTGTATTCACACCAGTCTGTGCCCATGTGTGTGTATTCACACCAGTCTCTGTGCCCATGTGTGTGTATTCACACCAGTCTCAGTGCCCATGTGTGTGTATTCACACCAGTCACAGTGCCCATGTGTGTGTATTCACACCAGTCTCGGTGCCCATGTGTGTGTATTCACACCAGTCTCAGTGCCCATGTGTGTGTATTCACACCAGTCTGTGCCCATGTGTGTGTATTCACACCAGTCTCAGTGCCCATGTGTGTGTATTCACACCAGTCTGTGCCCATGTGTGTGTATTCACACCAGTCTCAGTGCCCATGTGTGTGTATTCACACCAGTCTCAGTGCCCATGTGTGTGTATTCACACCAGTCTCAGTGCCCATGTGTGTGTATTCACACCAGTCTGTGCCCATGTGTGTGTATTCACACCAGTCTCAGTGCCCATGTGTGTGTATTCACACCAGTCTCGGTGCCCATGTGTGTGTATTCACACCAGTCTCGGTGCCCATGTGAGTGTATTCACACCCGTCTCAGTTCCCATGTGTGTGTATTCACACCAGTCTCCGTGCCCATGTGTGTGTATTCACACCAGTCTGTGCCCATGTGTGTGTATTCACACCAGTCTCAGTGCCCATGTGTGTGTATTCACACCAGTCTCCGTGCCCATGTGTGTGTATTCACACCAGTCTCAGTGCCCATGTGTGTGTATTCACACCAGTCTGTGCCCATGTGTGTGTATTCACACCAGTCTGTGCCCATGTGTGTGTATTCACACCAGTCTCAGTGCCCATGTGTGTGTATTCACACCAGTCTCAGTGCCCATGTGTGTGTATTCACACCATTCTCCGTGCCCATGTGTGTGTATTCACACCAGCCTGTGCCCATGTGTCTGTATTCACACCAGTCTCAGTGCCCATGTGTGTGTATTCACACCAGTCTCAGTGCCCATGTGTGTGTATTCACACCAGTCTCAGTGCCCATGTGTGTGTATTCACACCAGTCTGTGCCCATGTGTGTGTATTCACACCAGTCTGTGCCCATGTGTGTGTATTCACACCAGTCTCAGTGCCCATGTGTGTGTATTCACACCAGTCTCAGTGCCCATGTGTGTGTATTCACACCAGTCTGTGCCCATGTGTGTGTATTCACACCAGTCTCAGTGCCCATGTGTGTGTATTCACACCAGTCTCAGTGCCCATGTGTGTGTATTCACACCAGTCTCAGTGCCCATGTGTGTGTATTCACACCAGTCTGTGCCCATGTGTCTGTATTCACACCAGTCTCAGTGCCCATGTGTGTGTATTCACACCAGTCTCCGTGCCCATGTGTGTGTATTCACACCAGTCTGTGCCCATGTGTCTGTATTCACACCAGTCTCAGTGCCCATGTGTGTGTATTCACACCAGTCTCAGTGCCCATGTGTGTGTATTCACACCAGTCTCAGTGCCCATGTGTGTGTATTCACACCAGTCTCAGTGCCCATGTGTGTGTATTCACACCAGTCACAGTGCCCATGTGTGTGTATTCACACCAGTCTCATTGCCCATGTGTGTGTATTCACACCAGTCACACTGCCCATGTGTGTGTATTCACACCAGTCACACTGCCCATGTGTGTGTATTCACACCAGTCACAGTGCCCATGTGTGTGTATTCACACCAGTCTGTGCCCATGTGTGTGTATTCACACCAGTCTCAGTGCCCATGTGTGTGTATTCGCACCAGTCTCAGTGCCCATGTGTGTGTATTCACACCAGTCTCGGTGCCCATGTGTGTGTATTCACACCAGTCTCGGTGCCCATGTGTGTGTATTCACACCAGTCTCAGTGCCCATGTGTGTGTATTCACACCAGTCTCTGTGCCCATGTGTGTGTATTCACACCAGTCTCAGTGCCCATGTGTGTGTATTCACACCAGTCTCAGTGCCCATGTGTGTGTATTCACACCAGTCACACTGCCCATGTGTGTGTATTCACACCAGTCACAGTGCCCATGTGTGTGTATTCACACCAGTCTCGGTGCCCATGTGTGTGTATTCACACCAGTCTCAGTGCCCATGTGTGTGTATTCACACCAGTCTCATTGCCCATGTGTGTGTTTTCACACCAGTCACACTGCCCATGTGTGTGTATTCACACCAGTCACAGTGCCCATGTGTGTGTATTCACACCAGTCTCGGTGCCCATGTGTGTGTATTCACACCAGTCTCGGTGCCCATGTGTGTGTATTCACACCAGTCTCAGTGCCCATGTGTGTGTATTCACACCAGTCTCTGTGCCCATGTGTGTGTATTCACACCAGTCTCAGTGCCCATGTGTGTGTATTCACACCAGTCTCAGTGCCCATGTGTGTGTATTCACACCAGTCTGTGCCCATGTGTGTGTATTCACACCAGTCACAGTGCCCATGTGTGTGTATTCACACCAGTCTGTGCCCATGTGTGTGTATTCACACCAGTCTGTGCCCATGTGTGTGTATTCACACCAGTCTGTGCCCATGAGTGTGTATTCACACCAGTCTCAGTGCCCATGTGTGTGTATTCACACCAGTCTGTGCCCATGTGTGTGTATTCACACCAGTCTGTGCCCATGTGTGTGTATTCACACCAGTCTCAGTGCCCATGTGTGTGTATTCACACCAGTCTCAGTGCCCATGTGTGTGTATTCACACCAGTCTCAGTGCCCATGTGTGTGTATTCACACCAGTCTCCGTGCCCATGTGTGTGTATTCACACCCGTCTGTGCCCATGTGTGTGTATTCACACCAGTCTGTGCCCATGTGTGTGTATTCACACCAGTCTGTGCCCATGTGTGTGTATTCACACCAGTCTCAGTGCCCATGTGTGTGTATTCACACCAGTCTCAGTGCCCATGTGTGTGTATTCACACCAGTCTCAGTGCCCATGTGTGTGTATTCACACCAGTCTCAGTGCCCATGTGTGTGTATTCACACCTGTCTCGGTGCCCATGTGTGTGTATTCACACCAGTCTCAGTGCCCATGTGTGTGTATTCACACCAGTCTGTGCCCATGTGTGTGTATTCACACCAGTCTGTGCCCATGTGTGTGTATTCACACCAGTCTCAGTGCCCATGTGTGTGTATTCATACCAGTCTCAGTGCCCATGTGTGTGTATTCACACCAGTCTCAGTGCCCATGTGTCTGTATTCACACCAGTCACAGTGCCCATGTGTGTGTATTCACACCAGTCTCTGTGCCCATGTGTGTGTATTCACACCAGTCTGTGCCCATGTGTGTGTATTCACACCAGTCACAGTGCCCATGTGTGTGTATTCACACCAGTCTGTGCCCATGTGTGTGTATTCACACCAGTCTGTGCCCATGTGTGTGTATTCACACCAGTCACAGTGCCCATGTGTGTGTATTCACACCAGTCTGTGCCCATGTGTGTGTATTCACACCAGTCTGTGCCCATGTGTGTGTATTCACACCAGTCTGTGCCCATGTGTGTGTATTCACACCAGTCTCAGTGCCCATGTGTGTGTATTCACACCAGTCTCAGTGCCCATGTGTGTGTATTCACACCAGTCACAGTGCCCATGTGTGTGTATTCACACCAGTCTGTGCCCATGTGTGTGTATTCACACCAGTCTGTGCCCATGTGTGTGTATTCACACCAGTCTGTGCCCATGTGTGTGTATTCACACCAGTCTCAGTGCCCATGTGTGTGTATTCACACCAGTCTCAGTGCCCATGTGTGTGTATTCACACCAGTCTCAGTGCCCATGTGTGTGTATTCACACCAGTCTGTGCCCATGTGTGTGTATTCACACCAGTCTGTGCCCATGTGTGTGTATTCACACCAGTCCCAGTGCCCATGTGTCTGTATTCACACCAGTCTGTGCCCATGTGTGTGTATTCACACCAGTCTGTGCCCATGTGTGTGTATTCACACCAGTCTGTGCCCATGTGTGTGTATTCACACCAGTCTCAGTGCCCATGTGTGTGTATTCACACCAGTCTCAGTGCCGATGTGTCTGTATTCACACCAGTCACAGTGCCCATGTGTGTGTATTCACACCAGTCACAGTGCCCATGTGTGTGTATTCACACCAGTCTGTGCCCATGTGTGTGTATTCACACCAGTCACAGTGCCCATGTGTGTGTATTCACACCAGTCTGTGCCCATGTGTGAGTATTCACACCAGTCACAGTGCCCATGTGTGTGTATTCACACCAGTCTGTGCCCATGTGTGTGTATTCACACCAGTCTGTGCCCATGTATGTGTATTCACACCAGTCTGTGCCCATGTATGTGTATTCACACCAGTCTGTGCCCATGTGTGTGTATTCACACCAGTCACAGTGCCCGTGTGTATATTCACACCAGTCTCAGTGCCCATGTGTGTGTATTCACACCAGTCTGTGCTCATGTGTCTGTATTCACACCAGTCTCGGTGCCCATGTGTGTGTATTCACACCAGTCTGTGCCCATGTGTGTGTATTCACACCAGTCTGTGCCCATGTGTGTGTATTCACACCAGTCTCAGTGCCCATGTGTGAGTATTCACACCAGTCTGTGCCCATGTGTGTGTATTCACACCAGTCACAGTGCCCATGTGTGTGTATTCACACCAGTCTGTGCCCATGTGTCTGTATTCACACCAGTCTCAGTGCCCATGTGTGTGTATTCACACCAGTCTCCGTGCCCATGTGTGTGTATTCACACCAGTCTGTGCCCATGTGTCTGTATTCACACCAGTCTCAGTGCCCATGTGTGTGTATTCACACCAGTCTCAGTGCCCATGTGTGTGTATTCACACCAGTCTCAGTGCCCATGTGTGTGTATTCACACCAGTCTCAGTGCCCATGTGTGTGTATTCACACCAGTCACAGTGCCCATGTGTGTGTATTCACACCAGTCTCATTGCCCATGTGTGTGTATTCACACCAGTCACACTGCCCATGTGTGTGTATTCACACCAGTCACACTGCCCATGTGTGTGTATTCACACCAGTCACAGTGCCCATGTGTGTGTATTCACACCAGTCTGTGCCCATGTGTGTGTATTCACACCAGTCTCAGTGCCCATGTGTGTGTATTCGCACCAGTCTCAGTGCCCATGTGTGTGTATTCACACCAGTCTCGGTGCCATGTGTGTGTATTCACACCAGTCTCGGTGCCCATGTGTGTGTATTCACACCAGTCTCAGTGCCCATGTGTGTGTATTCACACCAGTCTCTGTGCCCATGTGTGTGTATTCACACCAGTCTCAGTGCCCATGTGTGTGTATTCACACCAGTCTCAGTGCCCATGTGTGTGTATTCACACCAGTCACACTGCCCATGTGTGTGTATTCACACCAGTCACAGTGCCCATGTGTGTGTATTCACACCAGTCTCGGTGCCCATGTGTGTGTATTCACACCAGTCTCAGTGCCCATGTGTGTGTATTCACACCAGTCTCATTGCCCATGTGTGTGTATTCACACCAGTCACACTGCCCATGTGTGTGTATTCACACCAGTCACAGTGCCCATGTGTGTGTATTCACACCAGTCTCGGTGCCCATGTGTGTGTATTCACACCAGTCTCGGTGCCCATGTGTGTGTATTCACACCAGTCTCAGTGCCCATGTGTGTGTATTCACACCAGTCTCTGTGCCCATGTGTGTGTATTCACACCAGTCTCAGTGCCCATGTGTGTGTATTCACACCAGTCTCAGTGCCCATGTGTGTGTATTCACACCAGTCTGTGCCCATGTGTGTGTATTCACACCAGTCACAGTGCCCATGTGTGTGTATTCACACCAGTCTGTGCCCATGTGTGTGTATTCACACCAGTCTGTGCCCATGTGTGTGTATTCACACCAGTCTGTGCCCATGAGTGTGTATTCACACCAGTCTCAGTGCCCATGTGTGTGTATTCACACCAGTCTGTGCCCATGTGTGTGTATTCACACCAGTCTGTGCCCATGTGTGTGTATTCACACCAGTCTCAGTGCCCATGTGTGTGTATTCACACCAGTCTCAGTGCCCATGTGTGTGTATTCACACCAGTCTCAGTGCCCATGTGTGTGTATTCACACCAGTCTCCGTGCCCATGTGTGTGTATTCACACCAGTCTGTGCCCATGTGTGTGTATTCACACCAGTCTGTGCCCATGTGTGTGTATTCACACCAGTCTGTGCCCATGTGTGTGTATTCACACCAGTCTCAGTGCCCATGTGTGTGTATTCACACCAGTCTCAGTGCCCATGTGTGTGTATTCACACCAGTCTCAGTGCCCATGTGTGTGTATTCACACCAGTCTCAGTGCCCATGTGTGTGTATTCACACCTGTCTCGGTGCCCATGTGTGTGTATTCACACCTGTCTCAGTGCCCATGTGTGTGTATTCACACCAGTCTGTGCCCATGTGTGTGTATTCACACCAGTCTGTGCCCATGTGTGTGTATTCACACCAGTCTCAGTGCCCATGTGTGTGTATTCACACCAGTCTCAGTGCCCATGTGTGTGTATTCACACCAGTCTCAGTGCCCATGTGTCTGTATTCACACCAGTCACAGTGCCCATGTGTGTGTATTCACACCAGTCTCTGTGCCCATGTGTGTGTATTCACACCAGTCTGTGCCCATGTGTGTGTATTCACACCAGTCACAGTGCCCATGTGTGTGTATTCACACCAGTCTGTGCCCATGTGTGTGTATTCACACCAGTCTGTGCCCATGTGTGTGTATTCACACCAGTCACAGTGCCCATGTGTGTGTATTCACACCAGTCTGTGCCCATGTGTGTGTATTCACACCAGTCTGTGCCCATGTGTGTGTATTCACACCAGTCTGTGCCCATGTGTGTGTATTCACACCAGTCTCAGTGCCCATGTGTGTGTATTCACACCAGTCTCAGTGCCCATGTGTGTGTATTCACACCAGTCACAGTGCCCATGTGTGTGTATTCACACCAGTCTGTGCCCATGTGTGTGTATTCACACCAGTCTGTGCCCATGTGTGTGTATTCACACCAGTCTGTGCCCATGTGTGTGTATTCACACCAGTCTCAGTGCCCATGTGTGTGTATTCACACCAGTCTCAGTGCCCATGTGTGTGTATTCACACCAGTCTCAGTGCCCATGTGTGTGTATTCACACCAGTCTGTGCCCATGTGTGTGTATTCACACCAGTCTGTGCCTATGTGTGTGTATTCACACCAGTCCCAGTGCCCATGTGTCTGTATTCACACCAGTCTGTGCCCATGTGTGTGTATTCACACCAGTCTGTGCCCATGTGTGTGTATTCACACCAGTCTGTGCCCATGTGTGTGTATTCACACCAGTCTCAGTGCCCATGTGTGTGTATTCACACCAGTCTCAGTGCCCATGTGTCTGTATTCACACCAGTCACAGTGCCCATGTGTGTGTATTCACACCAGTCACAGTGCCCATGTGTGTGTATTCACACCAGTCTGTGCCCATGTGTGTGTATTCACACCAGTCACAGTGCCCATGTGTGTGTATTCACACCAGTCTGTGCCCATGTGTGTGTATTCACACCAGTCACAGTGCCCATGTGTGTGTATTCACACCAGTCTGTGCCCATGTGTGTGTATTCACACCAGTCTGTGCCCATGTATGTGTATTCACACCAGTCTGTGCCCATGTATGTGTATTCACACCAGTCTGTGCCCATGTGTGTGTATTCACACCAGTCACAGTGCCCGTGTGTATATTCACACCAGTCTCAGTGCCCATGTGTGTGTATTCACACCAGTCTGTGCCCATGTGTGTGTATTCACACCAGTCACAGTGCCCATGTGTGTGTATTCACACCAGTCTGTGCCCATGTGTGTGTATTCACACCAGTCACAGTGCCCATGTGTGTGTATTCACACCAGTCTGTGCCCATGTTTGTGTATTCACACCAGTCTGTACCCATGTGTGTGTATTCACACCAGTCTCTGTGCCCATGTGTGTGTATTCACACCAGTCTCAGTGCCCATGTGTGTGTATTCACACCAGTCACAGTGCCCATGTGTGTGTATTCACACCAGTCTCGGTGCCCATGTGTGTGTATTCACACCAGTCTCAGTGCCCATGTGTGTGTATTCACACCAGTCTGTGCCCATGTGTGTGTATTCACACCAGTCTCAGTGCCCATGTGTGTGTATTCACACCAGTCTGTGCCCATGTGTGTGTATTCACACGAGTCTCAGTGCCCATGTGTGTGTATTCACACCAGTCTCAGTGCCCATGTGTGTGTATTCACACCAGTCTCAGTGCCCATGTGTGTGTATTCACACCAGTCTGTGCCCATGTGTGTGTATTCACACCAGTCTCAGTGCCCATGTGTGTGTATTCACACCAGTCTCGGTGCCCATGTGTGTGTATTCACACCAGTCTCGGTGCCCATGTGTGTGTATTCACACCCGTCTCAGTTCCCATGTGTGTGTCTTCACACCAGTCTCCGTGCCCATGTGTGTGTATTCACACCAGTCTGTGCCCATGTGTGTGTATTCACACCAGTCTCAGTGCCCATGTGTGTGTATTCACACCAGTCTCCGTGCCCATGTGTGTGTATTCACACAAGTCTCCGTGCCCATGTGTGTGTATTCACACCAGTCTGTGCCCATGTGTGTGTATTCACACCAGTCTGTGCCCATGTGTGTGTATTCACACCAGTCTCAGTGCCCATGTGTGTGTATTCACACCAGTCTCCGTGCCCATGTGTGTGTATTCACACCAGTCTGTGCCCATGTGTCTGTATTCACACCAGTCTCAGTGCCCATGTGTGTGTATTCACACCAGTCTCAGTGCCCATGTGTGTGTATTCACACCAGTCTCAGTGCCCATGTGTGTGTATTCACACCAGTCTGTGCCCATGTGTGTGTATTCACACCAGTCTGTGCCCATGTGTGTGTATTCACACCAGTCTCAGTGCCCATGTGTGTGTATTCACACCAGTCTCAGTGCCCATGTGTGTGTATTCACACCAGACTGAGTGCCCATGTGTGTGTATTCACACCAGTCTGTGCCCATGTGTGTGTATTCACACCAGTCTCAGTGCCCATGTGTGTGTATTCACACCAGTCTGTGCCCATGTGTGTGTATTCACACCAGTCTCAGTGCCCATGTGTGTATTCACACCAGTCTCAGTGCCCATGTGTGTGTATTCACACCAGTCTGTGCCCATGTGTGTGTATTCACACCAGTCTCAGTGCCCATGTGTGTGTATTCACACCAGTCTGTGCCCATGTGTGTGTATTCACACCAGTCTGTGCCCATGTGTGTGTATTCACACCAGTCACAGTGCCCATGTGTGTGTATTCACACCAGTCTGTGCCCATGTGTGTGTATTCACACCAGTCTGTGCCCATGTGTGTGTATTCACACCAGTCTGTGCCCATGTGTGTGTATTCACACCAGTCTGTGCCCATGTGTGTGTATTCACACCAGTCCCAGTGCCCATGTGTCTGTATTCACACCAGTCTGTGCCCATGTGTGTGTATTCACACCAGTCTGTGCCCATGTGTGTGTATTCACACCAGTCTGTGCCCATGTGTGTGTATTCACACCAGTCTCAGTGCCCATGTGTGTGTATTCACACCAGTCTCAGTGCCCATGTGTCTGTATTCACACCAGTCACAGTGCCCATGTGTGTGTATTCACACCAGTCACAGTGCCCATGTGTGTGTATTCACACCAGTCTGTGCCCATGTGTGTGTATTCACACCAGTCACAGTGCCCATGTGTGTGTATTCACACCAGTCTGTGCCCATGTGTGTGTATTCACACCAGTCACAGTGCCCATGTGTGTGTATTCACACCAGTCTGTGCCCATGTGTGTGTATTCACACCAGTCTGTGCCCATGTATGTGTATTCACACCAGTCTGTGCCCATGTATGTGTATTCACACCAGTCTGTGCCCATGTGTGTGTATTCACACCAGTCACAGTGCCCGTGTGTGTATTCACACCAGTCTCAGTGCCCATGTGTGTGTATTCACACCAGTCTGTGCCCATGTGTCTGTATTCACACCAGTCTCGGTGCCCATGTGTGTGTATTCACACCAGTCTGTGCCCATGTGTGTGTATTCACACCAGTCTGTGCCCATGTGTGTGTATTCACACCAGTCTCAGTGCCCATGTGTGAGTATTCACACCAGTCTGTGCCCATGTGTGTGTATTCACACCAGTCACAGTGCCCATGTGTGTGTATTCACACCAGTCTGTGCCCATGTGTGTGTATTCACACCAGTCACAGTGCCCATGTGTGTGTATTCACACCAGTCTGTGCCCATGTGTGTGTATTCACACCAGTCTGTGCCCATGTGTGTGTATTCACACCAGTCACAGTGCCCATGTGTGTGTATTCACACCAGTCTGTGCCCATGTGTGTGTATTCACACCAGTCACAGTGCCCATGTGTGTGTATTCACACCAGTCACAGTGCCCATGTGTGTGTATTCACACCAGTCACACTGCCCATGTGTGTGTATTCACACCAGTCTCCGTGCCCATGTGTGTGTATTCACACCAGTCTGTGCCCATGTGTGTGTATTCACACCAGTCAGTGCCCATGTGTGTGTATTCACACCAGTCTCAGTGCCCATGTGTGTGTATTCACACCAGTCTGTGCCCATGTGTGTGTATTCACACCAGTCTGTGCCCATGTGTGTGTATTCACACCAGTCTGTGCCCATGTGTGTGTATTCACACCAGTCACAGTGCCCATGTGTGTGTATTCACACCAGTCTGTGCCCATGTGTGTGTATTCACACCAGTCTCAGTGCCCATGTGTGTGTATTCACACCAGTCACAGTGCCCATGTGTGTGTATTCACACCAGTCTCAGTGCCCATGTGTGTGTATTCACACCAGTCACAGTGCCCATGTGTGTGTATTCACACCAGTCTCAGTGCCCATGTGTGTGTATTCACACCAGTCTGTGCCCATGTGTGTGTATTCACACCAGTCTCAGTGCCCATGTGTGTGTATTCACACCAGTCACAGTGCCCATGTGTGTGTATTCACACCAGTCACAGTGCCCATGTGTGTGTATTCACACCAGTCTCAGTGCCCATGTGTGTGTATTCACACCAGTCTGTGCCCATGTGTGTATATTCACACCAGTCTCAGTGCCCATGTGTGTGTATTCACACCAGTCTCAGTGCCCATGTGTGTGTATTCACACCAGTCTGTGCCCATGTGTGTGTATTCACACCAGTCTCAGTGCCCATGTGTGTGTATTCACACCAGTCTGTGCCCATGTGTGTGTATTCACACCAGTCACTGTGCCCATGTGTGTGTATTCACACCAGTCTGTGCCCATGTGTGTGTATTCACACCAGTCACAGTGCCAATGTGTGTGTATTCACACCAGTCTCAGTGCCCGTGTGTGTATTCACACCAGTCTGTGCCCATGTGTGTGTATTCACACCAGTCTGTGCCCATGTGTGTGTATTCACACCAGTCACAGTGCCCATGTGTGTGTATTCACACCAGTCTGTGCCCATGTGTGTGTATTCACACCAGTCACAGTGCCCATGTGTGTGTATTCACACCAGTCTGTGCCCATGTGTGTGTATTCACACCAGTCACAGTGCCCATGTGTGTGTATTCACACCAGTCTGTGCCCATGTTTGTGTATTCACACCAGTCTGTACCCATGTGTGTGTATTCACACCAGTCTCTGTGCCCATGTGTGTGTATTCACACCAGTCTCAGTGCCCATGTGTGTGTATTCACACCAGTCACAGTGCCCATGTGTGTGTATTCACACCAGTCTCGGTGCCCATGTGTGTGTATTCACACCAGTCTCAGTGCCCATGTGTGTGTATTCACACCAGTCTGTGCCCATGTGTGTGTATTCACACCAGTCTCAGTGCCCATGTGTGTGTATTCACACCAGTCTGTGCCCATGTGTGTGTATTCACACGAGTCTCAGTGCCCATGTGTGTGTATTCACACCAGTCTCAGTGCCCATGTGTGTGTATTCACACCAGTCTCAGTGCCCATGTGTGTGTATTCACACCAGTCTGTGCCCATGTGTGTGTATTCACACCAGTCTCAGTGCCCATGTGTGTGTATTCACACCAGTCTCGGTGCCCATGTGTGTGTATTCACACCAGTCTCGGTGCCCATGTGTGTGTATTCACACCCGTCTCAGTTCCCATGTGTGTGTATTCACACCAGTCTCCGTGCCCATGTGTGTGTATTCACACCAGTCTGTGCCCATGTGTGTGTATTCACACCAGTCTCAGTGCCCATGTGTGTGTATTCACACCAGTCTCCGTGCCCATGTGTGTGTATTCACACAAGTCTCCGTGCCCATGTGTGTGTATTCACACCAGTCTGTGCCCATGTGTGTGTATTCACACCAGTCTCAGTGCCCATGTGTGTGTATTCACACCAGTCTCCGTGCCCATGTGTGTGTATTCACACCAGTCTGTGCCCATGTGTCTGTATTCACACCAGTCTCAGTGCCCATGTGTGTGTATTCACACCAGTCTCAGTGCCCATGTGTGTGTATTCACACCAGTCTCAGTGCCCATGTGTGTGTATTCACACCAGTCTGTGCCCATGTGTGTGTATTCACACCATTCTGTGCCCATGTGTGTGTATTCACACCAGTCTCAGTGCCCATGTGTGTGTATTTACACCAGTCTCAGTGCCCATGTGTGTGTATTCACACCAGACTGAGTGCCCATGTGTGTGTATTCACACCAGTCTGTGCCCATGTGTGTGTATTCACACCAGTCTCAGTGCCCATGTGTGTGTATTCACACCAGTCTGTGCCCATGTGTGTGTATTCACTCCAGTCTCCGTGCCCATGTGTGTATTCACACCAGTCTCAGTGCCCATGTGTGTGTATTCACACCAGTCTGTGCCCATGTGTGTGTATTCACACCAGTCTCAGTGCCCATGTGTGTGTATTCACACCAGTCTGTGCCCATGTGTGTGTATTCACACCAGTCTGTGCCCATGTGTGTGTATTCACACCAGTCACAGTGCCCATGTGTGTGTATTCACACCAGTCTGTGCCCATGTGTGTGTATTCACACCAGTCTGTGCCCATGTGTGTGTATTCACACCAGTCACAGTGCCCATGTGTGTGTATTCACACCAGTCACAGTGCCCATGTGTGTGTATTCACACCAGTCACACTGCCCATGTGTGTGTATTCACACCAGTCTCCGTGCCCATGTGTGTGTATTCACACCAGTCTGTGCCCATGTGTGTGTATTCACACCAGTCAGTGCCCATGTGTGTGTATTCACAGCAGTCTCAGTGCCCATGTGTGTGTATTCACACCAGTCTGTGCCCATGTGTGTGTATTCACACCAGTCTGTGCCCATGTGTGTGTATTCACACCAGTCTGTGCCCATGTGTGTGTATTCACACCAGTCACAGTGCCCATGTGTGTGTATTCACACCAGTCTGTGCCCATGTGTGTGTATTCACACCAGTCTCAGTGCCCATGTGTGTGTATTCACACCAGTCACAGTGCCCATGTGTGTGTATTCACACCAGTCTCACTGCCCATGTGTGTGTATTCACACCAGTCACAGTGCCCATGTGTGTGTATTCACACCAGTCTCAGTGCCCATGTGTGTGTATTCACACCGGTCTGTGCCCATGTGTGTGTATTCACACCAGTCTCAGTGCCCATGTGTGTGTATTCACACCAGTCACAGTGCCCATGTGTGTGTATTCACACCAGTCACAGTGCCCATGTGTGTGTATTCACACCAGTCTCAGTGCCCATGTGTGTGTATTCACACCAGTCTGTGCCCATGTGTGTATATTCACACCAGTCTCAGTGCCCATGTGTGTGTATTCACACCAGTCTCAGTGCCCATGTGTGTGTATTCACACCAGTCTGTGCCCATGTGTGTGTATTCACACCAGTCTCAGTGCCCATGTGTGTGTATTCACACCAGTCTGTGCCCATGTGTGTGTATTCACACCAGTCACTGTGCCCATGTGTGTGTATTCACACCAGTCTGTGCCCATGTGTGTGTATTCACACCAGTCACAGTGCCAATGTGTGTGTATTCACACCAGTCTCAGTGCCCGTGTGTGTATTCACACCAGTCTGTGCCCATGTGTGTGTATTCACACCAGTCTGTGCCCATGTGTGTGTATTCACACCAGTCACAGTGCCCATGTGTGTGTATTCACACCAGTCTGTGCCCATGTGTGTGTATTCACACCAGTCACAGTGCCCATGTGTGTGTATTCACACCAGTCTGTGCCCATGTGTGTGTATTCACACCAGTCACAGTGCCCATGTGTGTGTATTCACACCAGTCTGTGCCCATGTGTGTGTATTCACACCAGTCTGTGCCCATGTGTGTGTATTCACACCAGTCTCTGTGCCCATGTGTGTGTATTCACACCAGTCTCAGTGCCCATGTGTGTGTATTCACACCAGTCACAGTGCCCATGTGTGTGTATTCACACCAGTCTCGGTGCTCATGTGTGTGTATTCACACCAGTCTCAGTGCCCATGTGTGTGTATTCACACCAGTCTGTGCCCATGTGTGTGTATTCACACCAGTCTCAGTGCCCATGTGTGTGTATTCACACCAGTCTGTGCCCATGTGTGTGTATTCACACCAGTCTCAGTGCCCATGTGTGTGTATTCACACCAGTCTCAGTGCCCATGTGTGTGTATTCACACCAGTCTCAGTGCCCATGTGTGTGTATTCACACCAGTCTGTGCCCATGTGTGTGTATTCACACCAGTCTCAGTGCCCATGTGTGTGTATTCACACCAGTCTCGGTGCCCATGTGTGTGTATTCACACCAGTCTCGGTGCCCATGTGTGTGTATTCACACCCGTCTCAGTTCCCATGTGTGTGTATTCACACCAGTCTCCGTGCCCATGTGTGTGTATTCACACCAGTCTGTGCCCATGTGTGTGTATTCACACCAGTCTCAGTGCCCATGTGTGTGTATTCACACCAGTCTCAGTGCCCATGTGTGTGTATTCACACCAGTCTGTGCCCATGTGTGTGTATTCACACCAGTCTGTGCCCATGTGTGTGTATTCACACCAGTCTCAGTGCCCATGTGTGTGTATTCACACCAGTCTCCGTGCCCATGTGTGTGTATTCACACCAGTCTGTGCCCATGTGTCTGTATTCACACCAGTCTCAGTGCCCATGTGTGTGTATTCACACCAGTCTCAGTGCCCATGTGTGTGTATTCACACCAGTCTCAGTGCCCATGTGTGTGTATTCACACCAGTCTGTGCCCATGTGTGTGTATTCACACCAGTCTGTGCCCATGTGTGTGTATTCACACCAGTCTCAGTGCCCATGTGTGTGTATTCACACCAGTCTCAGTGCCCATGTGTGTGTATTCACACCAGTCTGTGCCCATGTGTGTGTATTCACACCAGTCTGTGCCCATGTGTGTGTATTCACACCAGTCTCAGTGCCCATGTGTGTGTATTCACACCAGTCTCCGTGCCCATGTGTGTGTATTCACACCAGTCTGTGCCCATGTGTCTGTATTCACACCAGTCTCAGTGCCCATGTGTGTGTATTCACACCAGTCTCAGTGCCCATGTGTGTGTATTCACACCAGTCTCAGTGCCCATGTGTGTGTATTCACACCAGTCTGTGCCCATGTGTGTGTATTCACACCAGTCTGTGCCCATGTGTGTGTATTCACACCAGTCTCAGTGCCCATGTGTGTGTATTCACACCAGTCTCAGTGCCCATGTGTGTGTATTCACACCAGACTGAGTGCCCATGTGTGTGTATTCACACCAGTCTGTGCCCATGTGTGTGTATTCACACCAGTCTCAGTGCCCATGTGTGTGTATTCACACCAGTCTGTGCCCATGTGTGTGTATTCACACCAGTCTCAGTGCCCATGTGTGTATTCACACCAGTCTCAGTGCCCATGTGTGTGTATTCACACCAGTCTGTGCCCATGTGTGTGTATTCACACCAGTCTCAGTGCCCATGTGTGTGTATTCACACCAGTCTGTGCCCATGTGTGTGTATTCACACCAGTCTGTGCCCATGTGTGTGTATTCACACCAGTCTCAGTGCCCATGTGTGTGTATTCACACCAGTCTCAGTGCCCATGTGTGTGTATTCACACCAGTCTGTGCCCATGTGTCTATATTCACACCAGTCTCAGTGCCCATGTGTGTGTATTCACACCAGTCTCCGTGCCCATGTGTGTGTATTCACACCAGTCTGTGCCCATGTGTCTGTATTCACACCAGTCTCAGTGCCCATGTGTGTGTATTCACACCAGTCTCAGTGCCCATGTGTGTGTATTCACACCAGTCTCAGTGCCCATGTGTGTGTATTCACACCAGTCTCAGTGCCCATGTGTGTGTATTCACACCAGTCACAGTGCCCATGTGTGTGTATTCACACCAGTCTCATTGCCCATGTGTGTGTATTCACACCAGTCACACTGCCCATGTGTGTGTATTCACACCAGTCACACTGCCCATGTGTGTGTATTCACACCAGTCACAGTGCCCATGTGTGTGTATTCACACCAGTCTGTGCCCATGTGTGTGTATTCACACCAGTCTCAGTGCTCATGTGAGTGTATTCGCACCAGTCTCAGTGCCCATGTGTGTGTATTCACACCAGTCTCGGTGCCCATGTGTGTGTATTCACACCAGTCTCGGTGCCCATGTGTGTGTATTCACACCAGTCTCAGTGCCCATGTGTGTGTATTCACACCAGTCTCTGTGCCCATGTGTGTGTATTCACACCCGTCTCAGTGCCCATGTGTGTGTATTCACACCAGTCTCAGTGCCCATGTGTGTGTATTCACACCAGTCACACTGCCCATGTGTGTGTATTCACACCAGTCACAGTGCCCATGTGTGTGTATTCACACCAGTCTCGGTGCCCATGTGTGTGTATTCACACCAGTCTCAGTGCCCATGTGTGTGTATTCACACCAGTCTCATTGCCCATGTGTGTGTATTCACACCAGTCACACTGCCCATGTGTGTGTATTCACACCAGTCACAGTGCCCATGTGTGTGTATTCACACCAGTCTCGGTGCCCATGTGTGTGTATTCACACCAGTCTCGGTGCCCATGTGTGTGTATTCACACCAGTCTCAGTGCCCATGTGTGTGTATTCACACCAGTCTCTGTGCCCATGTGTGTGTATTCACACCAGTCTCAGTGCCCATGTGTGTGTATTCACACCAGTCTCAGTGCCCATGTGTGTGTATTCACACCAGTCTGTGCCCATGTGTGTGTATTCACACCAGTCACAGTGCCCATGTGTGTGTATTCACACCAGTCTGTGCCCATGTGTGTGTATTCACACCAGTCTGTGCCCATGTGTGTGTATTCACACCAGTCTGTGCCCATGTGTGTGTATTCACACCAGTCTCAGTGCCCATGTGTGTGTATTCACACCAGTCTGTGCCCATGTGTGTGTATTCACACCAGTCTGTGCCCATGTGTGTGTATTCACACCAGTCTCAGTGCCCATGTGTGTGTATTCACACCAGTCTCAGTGCCCATGTGTGTGTATTCACACCAGTCTCAGTGCCCATGTGTGTGTATTCACACCAGTCTCCGTGCCCATGTGTGTGTATTCACACAAGTCTGTGCCCATGTGTGTGTATTCACACCAGTCTGTGCCCATGTGTGTGTATTCACACCAGTCTGTGCCCATGTGTGTGTATTCACACCAGTCTCAGTGCCCATGTGTGTGTATTCACACCAGTCTCAGTGCCCATGTGTGTGTATTCACACCAGTCTCAGTGCCCATGTGTGTGTATTCACACCAGTCTCAGTGCCCATGTGTGTGTATTCACACCAGTCTCGGTGCCCATGTGTGTGTATTCACACCTGTCTCGGTGCCCATGTGTGTGTATTCACACCAGTCTCAGTGCCCATGTGTGTGTATTCACACCAGTCTGTGCCCATGTGTGTGTATTCACACTAGTCTGTGCCCATGTGTGTGTATTCACACCAGTCTGTGCCCATGTGTGTGTATTCACACCAGTCTCAGTGCCCATGTGTGTGTATTCACACCAGTCTCAGTGCCCATGTGTGTGTATTCACACCAGTCTCAGTGCCCATGTGTGTGTATTCACACCAGTCTCAGTGCCCATGTGTGTGTATTCACACCAGTCTGTGCCCATGTGTGTGTATTCACACCAGTCTGTGCCCATGTGTGTGTATTCACACCAGTCTGTGCCCATGTGTGTGTATTCACACCAGTCTGTGCCCATGTGTGTGTATTCACACCAGTCTGTGCCCATGTGTGTGTATTCACACCAGTCTCAGTGCCCATGTGTGTGTATTCACACCAGTCTCAGTGCCCATGTGTGTGTATTCACACCAGTCTCAGTGCCCATGTGTATGTATTCACACCAGTCTCAGTGCCCATGTGTGTGTATTCACACCAGTCTGTGCCCATGTGTGTGTATTCACACTAGTCTGTGCCCATGTGTGTGTATTCACACCAGTCTGTGCCCATGTGTGTGTATTCACACCAGTCTCAGTGCCCATGTGTGTGTATTCACACCAGTCTCAGTGCCCATGTGTGTGTATTCACACCAGTCTCAGTGCCCATGTGTGTGTATTCACACCAGTCTCAGTGCCCATGTGTGTGTATTCACACCAGTCTGTGCCCATGTGTGTGTATTCACACCAGTCTGTGCCCATGTGTGTGTATTCACACCAGTCTGTGCCCATGTGTGTGTATTCACACCAGTCTGTGCCCATGTGTGTGTATTCACACCAGTCTCAGTGCCCATGTGTGTGTATTCACACCAGTCTCAGTGCCCATGTGTGTGTATTCACACCAGTCTCAGTGCCCATGTGTATGTATTCACACCAGTCTCAGTGCCCATGTGTGTGTATTCACACCAGTCTGTGCCCATGTGTGTGTATTCACACCAGTCTGTGCCCATGTGTGTGTATTCACACCAGTCTCAGTGCCCATGTGTGTGTATTCACACCAGTCTCAGTGCCCATGTGTGTGTATTCACACCAGTCTCAGTGCCCATGTGTCTGTATTCACACCAGTCACAGTGCCCATGTGTGTGTATTCACACCAGTCTCTGTGCCCATGTGTGTGTATTCACACCAGTCTGTGCCCATGTGTGTGTATTCACACCAGTTACAGTGCCCATGTGTGTATTCACACCAGTCTGTGCCCATGTGTGTGTATTCACACCAGTCTGTGCCCATGTGTGTGTATTCACACCAGTCACAGTGCCCATGTGTGTGTATTCACACCAGTCTGTGCCCATGTGTGTGTATTCACACCAGTCTGTGCCCATGTGTGTGTATTCACACCAGTCTGTGCCCATGTGTGTGTATTCACACCAGTCTCAGTGCCCATGTGTGTGTATTCACACCAGTCTCAGTGCCCATGTGTGTGTATTCACACCAGTCTCAGTGCCCATGTGTGTGTATTCACACCAGTCTGTGCCCATGTGTGTGTATTCACACCAGTCTGTGCCCATGTGTGTGTATTCACACCAGTCTCAGTGCCCATGTGTGTGTATTCACACCAGTCTCAGTGCCCATGTGTGTGTATTCACACCAGTCTGTGCCCATGTGTGTGTATTCACACCAGTCTGTGCCCATGTGTGTGTATTCACACCAGTCTCAGTGCCCATGTGTGTGTATTCACACCAGTCTCCGTGCCCATGTGTGTGTATTCACACCAGTCTGTGCCCATGTGTCTGTATTCACACCAGTCTCAGTGCCCATGTGTGTGTATTCACACCAGTCTCAGTGCCCATGTGTGTGTATTCACACCAGTCTCAGTGCCCATGTGTGTGTATTCACACCAGTCTGTGCCCATGTGTGTGTATTCACACCAGTCTGTGCCCATGTGTGTGTATTCACACCAGTCTCAGTGCCCATGTGTGTGTATTCACAGCAGTCTCAGTGCCCATGTGTGTGTATTCACACCAGACTGAGTGCCCATGTGTGTGTATTCACACCAGTCTGTGCCCATGTGTGTGTATTCACACCAGTCTCAGTGCCCATGTGTGTGTATTCACACCAGTCTGTGCCCATGTGTGTGTATTCACACCAGTCTCAGTGCCCATGTGTGTATTCACACCAGTCTCAGTGCCCATGTGTGTGTATTCACACCAGTCTGTGCCCATGTGTGTGTATTCACACCAGTCTCAGTGCCCATGTGTGTGTATTCACACCAGTCTGTGCCCATGTGTGTGTATTCACACCAGTCTGTGCCCATGTGTGTGTATTCACACCAGTCTCAGTGCCCATGTGTGTGTATTCACACCAGTCTCAGTGCCCATGTGTGTGTATTCACACCAGTCTCAGTGCCCATGTGTGTGTATTCACACCAGTCTGTGCCCATGTGTCTATATTCACACCAGTCTCAGTGCCCATGTGTGTGTATTCACACCAGTCTCCGTGCCCATGTGTGTGTATTCACACCAGTCTGTGCCCATGTGTCTGTATTCACACCAGTCTCAGTGCCCATGTGTGTGTATTCACACCAGTCTCAGTGCCCATGTGTGTGTATTCACACCAGTCTCAGTGCCCATGTGTGTGTATTCACACCAGTCTCAGTGCCCATGTGTGTGTATTCACACCAGTCACAGTGCCCATGTGTGTGTATTCACACCAGTCTCATTGCCCATGTGTGTGTATTCACACCAGTCACACTGCCCATGTGTGTGTATTCACACCAGTCACACTGCCCATGTGTGTGTATTCACACCAGTCACAGTGCCCATGTGTGTGTATTCACACCAGTCTGTGCCCATGTGTGTGTATTCACACCAGTCTCAGTGCTCATGTGTGTGTATTCGCACCAGTCTCAGTGCCCATGTGTGTGTATTCACACCAGTCTCGGTGCCCATGTGTGTGTATTCACACCAGTCTCGGTGCCCATGTGTGTGTATTCACACCAGTCTCAGTGCCCATGTGTGTGTATTCACACCAGTCTCTGTGCCCATGTGTGTGTATTCACACCAGTCTCAGTGCCCATGTGTGTGTATTCACACCAGTCTCAGTGCCCATGTGTGTGTATTCACACCAGTCACACTGCCCATGTGTGTGTATTCACACCAGTCACAGTGCCCATGTGTGTGTATTCACACCAGTCTCGGTGCCCATGTGTGTGTATTCACACCAGTCTCAGTGCCCATGTGTGTGTATTCACACCAGTCTCATTGCCCATGTGTGTGTATTCACACCAGTCACACTGCCCATGTGTGTGTATTCACACCAGTCACAGTGCCCATGTGTGTGTATTCACACCAGTCTCGGTGCCCATGTGTGTGTATTCACACCAGTCTCGGTGCCCATGTGTGTGTATTCACACCAGTCTCAGTGCCCATGTGTGTGTATTCACACCAGTCTCTGTGCCCATGTGTGTGTATTCACACCAGTCTCAGTGCCCATGTGTGTGTATTCACACCAGTCTCAGTGCCCATGTGTGTGTATTCACACCAGTCTGTGCCCATGTGTGTGTATTCACACCAGTCACAGTGCCCATGTGTGTGTATTCACACCAGTCTGTGCCCATGTGTGTGTATTCACACCAGTCTGTGCCCATGTGTGTGTATTCACACCAGTCTGTGCCCATGTGTGTGTATTCACACCAGTCTCAGTGCCCATGTGTGTGTATTCACACCAGTCTGTGCCCATGTGTGTGTATTCACACCAGTCTGTGCCCATGTGTGTGTATTCACACCAGTCTCAGTGCCCATGTGTGTGTATTCACACCAGTCTCAGTGCCCATGTGTGTGTATTCACACCAGTCTCAGTGCCCATGTGTGTGTATTCACACCAGTCTCCGTGCCCATGTGTGTGTATTCACACAAGTCTGTGCCCATGTGTGTGTATTCACACCAGTCTGTGCCCATGTGTGTGTATTCACACCAGTCTGTGCCCATGTGTGTGTATTCACACCAGTCTCAGTGCCCATGTGTGTGTATTCACACCAGTCTCAGTGCCCATGTGTGTGTATTCACACCAGTCTCAGTGCCCATGTGTGTGTATTCACACCAGTCTCAGTGCCCATGTGTGTGTATTCACACCAGTCTCGGTGCCCATGTGTGTGTATTCACACCTGTCTCGGTGCCCATGTGTGTGTATTCACACCAGTCTCAGTGCCCATGTGTGTGTATTCACACCAGTCTGTGCCCATGTGTGTGTATTCACACCAGTCTGTGCCCATGTGTGTGTATTCACACCAGTCTGTGCCCATGTGTGTGTATTCACACCAGTCTCAGTGCCCATGTGTGTGTATTCACACCAGTCTCAGTGCCCATGTGTGTGTATTCACACCAGTCTCAGTGCCCATGTGTGTGTATTCACACCAGTCTCAGTGCCCATGTGTGTGTATTCACACCAGTCTGTGCCCATGTGTGTGTATTCACACCAGTCTGTGCCCATGTGTGTGTATTCACACCAGTCTGTGCCCATGTGTGTGTATTCACACCAGTCTGTGCCCATGTGTGTGTATTCACACCAGTCTGTGCCCATGTGTGTGTATTCACACCAGTCTCAGTGCCCATGTGTGTGTATTCACACCAGTCTCAGTGCCCATGTGTGTGTATTCACACCAGTCTCAGTGCCCATGTGTATGTATTCACACCAGTCTCAGTGCCCATGTGTGTGTATTCACACCAGTCTGTGCCCATGTGTGTGTATTCACACCAGTCTGTGCCCATGTGTGTGTATTCACACCAGTCTCAGTGCCCATGTGTGTGTATTCACACCAGTCTCCGTGCCCATGTGTGTGTATTCACACCAGTCTCAGTGCCCATGTGTGTGTATTCACACCAGTCTCAGTGCCCATGTGTGTGTATTCACACCAGTCTCAGTGCCCATGTGTCTGTATTCACACCAGTCACAGTGCCCATGTGTGTGTATTCACACCAGTCTCTGTGCCCATGTGTGTGTATTCACACCAGTCTGTGCCCATGTGTGTGTATTCACACCAGTTACAGTGCCCATGTGTGTGTATTCACACCAGTCTGTGCCCATGTGTGTGTATTCACACCAGTCTGTGCCCATGTGTGTGTATTCACACCAGTCACAGTGCCCATGTGTGTGTATTCACACCAGTCTGTGCCCATGTGTGTGTATTCACACCAGTCTGTGCCCATGTGTGTGTATTCACACCAGTCTGTGCCCATGTGTGTGTATTCACACCAGTCTCAGTGCCCATGTGTGTGTATTCACACCAGTCTCAGTGCCCATGTGTGTGTATTCACACCAGTCACAGTGCCCATGTGTGTGTATTCACACCAGTCTGTGCCCATGTGTGTGTATTCACACCAGTCTGTGCCCATGTGTGTGTATTCACACCAGTCTGTGCCCATGTGTGTGTATTCACACCAGTCTGTGCCCATGTGTGTGTATTCACACCAGTCTGTGCCCATGTGTGTGTATTCACACCAGTCTCAGTGCCCATGTGTGTGTATTCACACCAGTCTCAGTGCCCATGTGTGTGTATTCACACCAGTCACAGTGCCCATGTGTGTGTATTCACACCAGTCTGTGCCCATGTGTGTGTATTCACACCAGTCTGTGCCCATGTGTGTGTATTCACACCAGTCTGTGCCCATGTGTGTGTATTCACACCAGTCTCAGTGCCCATGTGTGTGTATTCACACCAGTCTCAGTGCCCATGTGTGTGTATTCACACCAGTCTCAGTGCCCATGTGTGTGTATTCACACCAGTCTGTGCCCATGTGTGTGTATTCACACCAGTCTGTGCCCATGTGTATGTATTCACACCATTCTCAGTGCCCATGTGTCTGTATTCACACCAGTCTGTGCCCATGTGTGTGTATTCACACCAGTCTGTGCCCATGTGTGTGTATTCACACCAGTCTGTGCCCATGTGTGTGTATTCACACCAGTCTCAGTGCCCATGTGTGTGTATTCACACCAGTCTCAGTGCCCATGTGTCTGTATTCACACCAGTCACAGTGCCCATGTGTGTGTATTCACACCAGTCACAGTGCCCATGTGTGTGTATTCACACCAGTCACAGTGCCCATGTGTGTGTATTCACACCAGTCTGTGCCCATGTGTGTGTATTCACACCAGTCACAGTGCCCATGTGTGTGTATTCACACCAGTCTGTGCCCATGTGTGTGTATTCACACCAGTCACAGTGCCCATGTGTGTGTATTCACACCAGTCTGTGCCCATGTGTGTGTATTCACACCAGTCTGTGCCCATGTATGTGTATTCACACCAGTCTGTGCCCATGTATGTGTATTCACACCAGTCTGTGCCCATGTGTGTGTATTCACACCAGTCTGTGCCCATGTGTCTGTATTCACACCAGTCTCGGTGCCCATGTGTGTGTATTCACACCAGTCACAGTGCCCGTGTGTGTATTCACACCAGTCTCAGTGCCCATGTGTGTGTATTCACACCAGTCTGTGCCCATGTGTCTGTATTCACACCAGTCTCGGTGCCCATGTGTGTGTATTCACACCAGTCTCAGTGCCCATGTGTGTGTATTCACACCAGTCACAGTGCCCATGTGTGTGTATTCACACCAGTCTCAGTGCCCATGTGTGTGTATTCACACCAGTCTCAGTGCCCATGTGTGTGTATTCACACCATTCTGTGCCCATGTGTGTGTATTCACACCAGTCTGTGCCCATGTGTGTGTATTCACACCAGTCTCAGTGCCCATGTGTGAGTATTCACACCAGTCTGTGCCCATGTGTGTGTATTCACACCAGTCACAGTGCCCATGTGTGTGTATTCACACCAGTCTGTGCCCATGTGTGTGTATTCACACCAGTCACAGTGCCCATGTGTGTGTATTCACACCAGTCTGTGCCCATGTGTGTGTATTCACACCAGTCACAGTGCCCATGTGTGTGTATTCACACCAGTCTGTGCCCATGTGTGTGTATTCACACCAGTCACAGTGCCCATGTGTGTGTATTCACACCAGTCTGTGCCCATGTGTGTGTATTCACACCAGTCACAGTGCCCATGTGTGTGTATTCACACCAGTCACAGTGCCCATGTGTGTGTATTCACACCAGTCACACTGCCCATGTGTGTGTATTCACACCAGTCTCCGTGCCCATGTGTGTGTATTCACACCAGTCTGTGCCGATGTGTGTGTATTCACACCAGTCAGTGCCCATGTGTGTGTATTCACACCAGTCTCAGTGCCCATGTGTGTGTATTCACACCAGTCTGTGCCCATGTGTGTGTATTCACACCAGTCTGTGCCCATGTGTGTGTATTCACACCAGTCACAGTGCCCATGTGTGTGTATTCACACCAGTCTGTGCCCATGTGTGTGTATTCACACCAGTCTCAGTGCCCATGTTTGTGTATTCACACCAGTCACAGTGCCCATGTGTGTGTATTCACACCAGTCTCAGTGCCCATGTGTGTGTATTCACACCAGTCACAGTGCCCATGTGTGTGTATTCACACCAGTCTCAGTGCCCATGTGTGTGTATTCACACCAGTCTGTGCCCATGTGTGTGTATTCACACCAGTCTCAGTGCCCATGTGTGTGTATTCACACCAGTCACAGTGCCCATGTGTGTGTATTCACACCAGTCACAGTGCCCATGTGTGTGTATTCACACCAGTCTCAGTGCCCAGGTGTGTGTATTCACACCAGTCTGTGCCCATGTGTGTATATTCACACCAGTCTCAGTGCCCATGTGTGTGTATTCACACCAGTCTCAGTGCCCATGTGTGTGTATTCACACCAGTCTGTGCCCATGTGTGTGTATTCACACCAGTCTCAGTGCCCATGTGTGTGTATTCACACCAGTCTGTGCCCATGTGTGTGTATTCACACCAGTCTCAGTGCCCATGTGTGTGTATTCACACCAGTCTGTGCCCATGTGTGTGTATTCACACCAGTCTGTGCCCATGTGTGTGTATTCACACCAGTCAGTGCCCATGTGTGTGTATTCACACCAGTCTGTGCCCATGTGTGTGTATTCACACCAGTCTGTGCCCATGTGTGTGTATTCACACCAGTCTGTGCCCATGTGTGTGTATTCACACCAGTCTGTGCCCATGTGTGTGTATTCACACCAGTCTCAGTGCCCATGTGTGTGTATTCACACCAGTCACAGTGCCCATGTGTGTGTATTCACACCAGTCTGTGCCCATGTGTGTGTATTCACACCAGTCTCAGTGCCCATGTGTGTGTATTCACACCAGTCTGTGCCCATGTGTGTGTATTCACACCAGTCTCAGTGCCCATGTGTGTGTATTTACACCAGTCACAGTGCCCATGTGTGTGTATTCACACCAGTCTCAGTGCCCATGTGTGTCTATTCACACCAGTCTCCGTGCCCATGTGTGTGTATTCACACCTGTCACAGTGCCCATGTGTGTGTATTCACACCAGTCTCAGTGCCCATGTGTGTGTATTCACACCAGTCTCAGTGCCCATGTGTGTGTATTCACACCAGTCACAGTGCCCATGTGTGTGTATTCACACCAGTCTCAGTGCCCATGTGTGTGTGTTCACACCAGTCTCAGTGCCCATGTGTGTGTATTCACACCAGTCACAGTGCCCATGTGTGTGTATTCACACCAGTCTCAGTGCCCATGTGTGTGTATTCACACCAGTCACAGTGCCCATGTGTGTGTATTCACACCAGTCACAGTGCCCATGTGTGTGTATTCACACCAGTCTCAGTGCCCATGTGTGTGTATTCACACCAGTCTCAGTGCCCATGTGTGTGTATTCACACCAGTCACAGTGCCCATGTGTGTGTATTCACACCAGTCTGTGCCCATGTGTGTGTATTCACACCAGTCACAGTGCCCATGTGTGTGTATTCACACCAGTCTGTGCCCATGTGTGTGTATTCACACCAGTCTGTGCCCATGTGTGTGTATTCACACCAGTCTCAGTGCCCATGTGTGTGTATTCACACCAGTCACAGTGCCCATGTGTGTGTATTCACACCAGTCTCAGTGCCCATGTGTGTGTATTCACACCAGTCTCAGTGCCCATGTGTGTGTATTCACAGCAGTCACAGTGCCCATGTGTGTGTATTCACACCAGTCTCAGTGCCCATGTGTGTGTATTCACACCAGTCTCAGTGCCCATGTGTGTGTATTCACACCAGTCACAGTGCCCATGTGTGTGTATTCTCACCAGTCACAGTGTCCATGTGTGTGTATTCACACCAGTCTCAGTGCCCATGTGTGTGTATTCACACCAGTCTGTGCCCATGTGTGTGTACTCACACCAGTCTGTGCCCATGTGTGTGTATTCACACCAGTCTCAGTGCCCACGTGTGTGTATTCACACCAGTCACAGTGCCCATGTGTGTGTATTCACACCAGTCACAGTGCCCATGTGTGTGTATTCTCACCAGTCACAGTGTCCATGTGTGTGTATTCACACCAGTCTCAGTGCCCATGTGTGTGTATTCACACCAGTCTCTGTGCCCATGTGTGTGTATTCACACCAGTCTCAGTGCCCATGTGTGTGTATTCACACCAGTCTCAGTGCCCATGTGTGTGTATTCACACCAGTCTCGGTGCCCATGTGTGTGTATTCACACCAGTCTGTGCCCATGTGTGTGTATTCACACCAGTCTCAGTGCCCATGTGTGTGTATTCACACCAGTCTGTGCCCATGTGTGTGTATTCACACCAGTCTGTGCCCATGTGTGTGTATTCACACCAGTCTCAGTGCCCATGTGTGTGTATTCACACCAGTCTGTGCCCATGTGTGTGTACTCACACCAGTCTCAGTGCCCATGTGTGTGTATTCACACCAGTCTCAGTGCCCATGTGTGTGTATTCACACCAGTCTGTGCCCATGTGTGTGTATTCACACCAGTCTCTGTACCCATGTGTGTGTATTCACACCAGTCTCAGTGCCCATGTGTGTGTATTCACACCAGTCTCAGTGCCCATGTGTGTGTATTCACACCAGTCTGTGCCCATGTGTGTGTATTCACACCAGTCACAGTGCCCATGTGTGTGTATTCACACCAGTCTCAGTGCCCATGTGTGTGTATTCACACCAGTCTGTGCCCATGTGTGTGTATTCACACCAGTCACAGTGCCCATGTGTGTGTATTCACACCAGTCACAGTGCCCATGTGTGTGTATTCACACCAGTCTGTGCCCATGTGTGTGTATTCACACCAGTCACAGTGCCCATGTGTGTGTATTCACACCAGTCTCAGTGCCCATGTGCGTTTATTCACACCAGTCTCAGTGCCCATGTTTGTGTATTCACACCAGTCTGTGCCCATGTGTGTGTATTCACACCAGTCTCAGTGCCCATGTGTGTGTATTCACACCAGTCACAGTGCCCATGTGTGTGTATTCACTCCAGTCTGTGCCCATGTGTGTGTATTCACACCAGTCTCAGTGCCCATGTGTGTGTATTCACACCAGTCTGTGCCCATGTGTGTGTATTCACACCAGTCTCAGTGCCCATGTGTGTGTATTCACACCAGTCACACTGCCCATGTGTGTGTATTCACACCAGTCTCCGTGCCCATGTGTGTGTATTCACACCAGTCTCAGTGCCCATGTGTGTGTATTCACACCAGTCTCCGTGCCCATGTGTGTGTATTCACACCAGTCTGTGCCCATGTGTGTGTATTCACACCAGTCTCCGTGCCCATGTGTGTGTATTCACACCAGTCACACTGCCCATGTGTGTGTATTCACACCAGTCTCCGTGCCCATGTGTGTGTATTCACACCAGTCTCAGAGCCCATGTGTGTGTATTCACACCAGTCTCCGTGCCCATGTGTGTCTATTCACACCAGTCTGTGCCCATGTGTGTGTATTCACACCAGTCTGTGCCCATGTGTGTGTATTCACACCAGTCTCAGTGCCCATGTGTGTGTATTCACACCAGTCACACTGCCCATGTGTGTGTATTCACACCAGTCTCCGTGCCCATGTGTGTGTATTCACACCAGTCTGTGCCCATGTGTGTGTATTCACACCAGTCTGTGCCCATGTGTGTGTATTCACACCAGTCACAGTGCCCATGTGTGTGTATTCACACCAGTCCCAGTGCCCATGTGTGTGTATTCACACCAGTCTCAGTGCCCATGTGTGTGTATTCACACCAGTCTCCGTGCCCATGTGTGTGTATTCACACCAGTCACAGTGCCCATGTGTGTGTATTCACACCAGTCTGTGCCCATGTGTGTGTATTCACACCAGTCACTGTGCCCATGTGTGTGTATTCACACCAGTCTCAGTGCCCATGTTTGTGTATTCACACCAGTCACAGTGCCCATGTGTGTGTATTCACACCAGTCGCAGTACGCATGCGTGCATTCACATCGGTTGCAGTACGCATGAGTGCATTCGCACCGGTTGCAGTACGCATGTGTGCATTCACGCCGGTCACAGTACGCATGTGTGCATTCACGCCAGACGCAGTACGCATGCATGCACACGCGCCGATTGCAGTACGCATGCGTGCACTCACGTCGGTTGCAGTACGCATGCGCGAATTCATGCCGGTTGCAGTACGCATGTGTGCATGTCGCGCCGATTGCAGTACGCATGCGTGCATTCACGTCGGTTGCAGTACGCATGCGCAAATTCATGCCAGTTGCAGTACGCATGTGTGCATTCACGCCAGTCGCAGTACGCATGTGTGCATTCGGGCCGGTTGCAGTACGCCTGTGTGCTTTCACGCCAATCGCAGTCCGCATGCGTGCATTCACGTCGGTTGCAGTACGCATGCACGCATTCACGCCGGTTGCAGTACGCATGTGTGCATTCACGCCAGTCGCAGTACGCATGCGTGCATTCACGTCGGTTGCAGTACGCGTGTGTGCATTCACGCCGGTTGCAGTACGCATTTGTGCATTCACGCCAGACGCAGTACGCATGCATGCACACGCGCCGATTGCAGTACGCATGCGTGCATTCACGTCGGTTGCAGTACGCATGCGCGAATTCATGCCAGTTGCAGTACGCATGTGTGCATTCACGCCAGTCACAGTACGCATGTGTGCATTCGGGCCGGTTGCAGTACGCATGTGTGCTTTCACGCCAATCGCAGTCCGCATGCATGCATTCACGTCGGTTGCAGTACGCATGCATGCATTCACGCCGGTTGCAGTACGCATGTGTGCATTCACGCCAGTCGCAGTACGCATGCGTGCATTCACGTCGGTTGCAGTACGCGTGTGTGCATTCGCACCGGTTGCAGTACGCATGTGTGCATTCATGCTAGTCGCAGTACGCATGCGTGCATTCATGCCAGTCGCAGGACGCATGTGTGCATTCACGCCAGTCGCAGTACGCATGCGTGCATTCACGCCGGTTGCAATACGCATGTGTGCATTAACGTCGGTTGCAGTACGCATGCGTGCATTCACGACGGTCGCAGTACGCATGCATGCATTCACGCCAGTCGCAGTACCCATGTGTGCATTCACGTCGGTTGCAGTATGCATGTGTGCATTCACGCCGGTCACAGTACGCATGCGTGCATTCACGCCGGTCACAGTACGCATGTGTGCATTCACACCGGTCGCAGTACGCATGTGTGCATTCACGCCGGTCGCAGTACGCATGTGTGCATTCATGCCGGTTGCTGTACGCATGTGTGCATTCACACCGGTCGCAGTACGCATGTGTGCATTCACACCGGTCGCAGTACGCATGTGTGCATTCACACCGGTCGCAGTACGCATGTGTGCATTCACGCCGGTCGCAGTACGCATGTGTGCATTCACACCGGTCGCAGTACGCATGTGTGCATTCACGCCGGTCGCAGTACGCATGTGTGCATTCACGCCGGTCGCAGTACGCATGCGCGCATTCACGCCGGTTGCAGTACGCATGCGCGCATTCACGCCGGTCGCAGTACGCATGTGTGCATTCATGCCGGTCGCAGTACGCATGCGCGCATTCACGCCGGTTGCAGTACGCATGCGCGCATTCACGCCGGTCGCAGTACGCATGCGCGCATTCACGCCGGTCGCAGTACGCATGCGCGCATTCACGCCGGTCGCTGTACGCATGTGTGCATTCACGCCGGTCGCAGTACGCATGTGTGCATTCACACCGGTCGCAGTACGCATGTGTGCATTCACGCCGGTCGCAGTACGCATGTGTGCATTCACGCCGGTCGCAGTACGCATGCGCGCATTCACGCCGGTTGCAGTACGCATGCGCGCATTCACGCCGGTTTCAGTACGCATGCGTGCATTCACGCCAGCTGCAGTATGCATGTGTGCATTCACGGCAGTTGCAGTACGCATGTGTGCATTCACGCCAGTCGCAGTACGCATGTGTGCATTCGTGCCGGTCACAGTACTCATGCGTGCATTCACGCCGGTTGCAGTACGCATGCGTGCATTCACGCCGGTTGCAGTACGCATGCGTGCATTCACGTCGGTTACAGTACGCATGTGTGCATTCACGACAGTCGCAGTACGCATGCATGCATTCACGCCAGTCGCAGTACCCATGTGTGCATTCGCGCCGGTCGCAGTACGCACGCGTGCATTCACGTCGGTTGCAGTATGCATGTGTGCATTCACGCCGGTCGCAGTACGCATGTGTGCATTCACGCCAGTCGCAGTACGCATGTGTGCATTCGTGCCGGTCACAGTACTCATGCGTGCATTCACGCCGGTTGCAGTACGCATGCGTGCATTCACGTCGGTTACAGTACGCATGCGCGCATTCACGCCAGTCGCAGTACCCATGTGTGCATTCGCGCCGGTCGCAGTACGCACGCGTGCATTCACGTCGGTTGCAGTATGCATGTGTGCATTCACGCCGGTCGCAGTACGCATGTGTGCATTCACGCCGGTCGCAGTACGCATATGTGCATTCACGCCGGTCGCAGTACGCATGTGTGCATTCACGCCGGTCGCAGTACGCATGCGTGCATTCATGCCGGTCGCAGTACGCATGCGTGCATTCACGCCGGTCGCAGTACGCATGCGTGCATTCACGTCGGTTGCCGTACGCATGCACAGACCTGCGGCGCTCATTCGACGCTGGTATCAAAGAACGAAGAAATGTACAGCACAGGAACAGGCCCTTCGGCCCTCCAAGCCCGTGCCGACCATACTGCCCGACTAAACTACAATCTTCTACACTTCCTGGGTCCGTATCCCTCTATTCCCATCCTATTTGTGTATTTGTCAAGATGCCCCTTAAACGTCTCTATCGTCCCTGCTTCCACTACCTCCTCCGGTAGTGAGTTCCAGGCACCCACTACCCTCTGTGTAAAAAAACTTGCCTCGTACATCTACTCTAAACCTTGCCCCTCTCACCTTAAACCTATGCCCCCTAGTATTTGACCCCTCTACCCCGGGGAATGACAATTCTTTACCCGTCAGTCTGGCCTCAATAAAACTCGAGATGGATTTGAAGGCATAGTATTATTTTATTTTTCCCAACCAAGTCTTACTCGCTTCTCAGGGACACAGAACCAGTCTCCTGGACGCCTTGGAAACAAATGAGGTCCGAGACAGAGGGATCCCTGCAGATACATTCAAATGGCATCAAGTTTCACATACAGATTCCCATAGGTCATCCTATACCCCTCCTGACCTGGCCATACATCCTGATTGGCTCACTTCTCATTCCTTAACCCTGGGCCTCTTGTTACCCAGCATCCTTTTCTCCTCCTCAACCAGACACCCCGCCCCCTCCCTTGCCTTGCTTTCTGAAATCCTTTGTCCTTTGTCTTTTGTGAACTCACTAGAATTAAACTGGCCTACATCTACATTACTGTAACTAATATTGAAACTAACTATTTTATATCACACTCGTCAGGAAAAGCCTCTGACTATCCACTCTGTCTATGCCCCTCATAATTTTGTATACCTCTATCAGGTCTCCCCTCAACCTCCTTCGTTCCAGTGAGAACAAACCGAGTTTATTCAACCGCTCCTCATAGCTAATGCCCTCCATACCAGGCAACATTCTGGTAAATCTCTTCTGCACCCTCTCTAAAGCCTCCACATCCTTCTGGTAGTGTGGCGACCAGAATTGAACACTATACTCCAAGTGTGGCCTAACTAAGGTTCTATACAGCTGCAAAATGACTTGCCAATTCTTATACTCAATGCCCCGGCCAATGAAGGCAAGCATGCCGTATGCCTTCTTGACTACCTTCTCCACCTGTGTTGCCCCTTTCAGTGACCTGTGGACCTGTACTCCTAGATCTCTCTGACTGTCAATAATGGTTCTACCATTCACTGTATATTCCCTACCTGCATTAGACCTTCCAAAATGCATTACCTCACATTTGTCCGGATTAAACTCCATCTGCCATCTCTCCGCCCAAGTCTCCAAACGATCTAAATCCTGCTGTATCCTCCGACAGTCCTCATCGCTATCCGCAATTCCACCAACCATTGTGTCGTCTGCAAACTTACTAATCAGACCAGTTACATTTTCCTCCAAATCATTTATATATACTACAAACAGCAAAGGTCCCAGCACTGATCCCTGTGGAACACCACTGGTCACAGCCCTCCAATTAGAAAAGCATCCTTCCATTGCTACTCTCTGCCTTCTATGGCCTAGCCAGTTCTGTATCCACCTTGCCAGCTCACCCCTGATCCCGTGTGACTTCACCTTTTGTACTAGTCTACCATGAGGGACCTTGTCAAAGGCCTTACTGAAGTCCATATAGACAACATCCACTGCCCTACCTGCATCAATCATCTTTGTGACCTCTTCGAAAAACTCTATCAAGTTAGTGAGACTCGACCTCCCCTTCACAAAACCGTGCTGCCTCTCACTAATACGTCCATTTGCTTCCAAATGGGAGTAGATCCTGTCTCGAAGAATTCTCTCCAGTAATTTCCCTACCACTGACGTAAGGCTCACCGGCCTGTAGTTCCCTGGATTATCCTTGCTCCCCTTCTTGAACAGAGGAACAACATTTTGTTATGGGCGAGGCATTTTCAGAACTCCAAAATGTATCATGGAGTTCAACCAACCTCTCCCTTTAATGTATTTGTTGCTTTTCCGAGCATACGGCTTGTTCCCAAGGTGTGGGATTACAATTATGGACACGTGGGTTTTTAAACACAAAACACTGTTTATTCCATGAACACAAAGAACAAAGAAATGTACAGCACAGGAACAGGCCCTTCGGCCCTCCAAGCCTGTGCCGACCATACTGCCCGACTAAACTACAATCTTCTACACTTCCTGGGTCCGTATCCCTCTATTCCCATCCTATTCATATATTTGTCAAGATGCACCTTAAATGTCACTATCGTCCCTGCTTCCACCACCTCCTCCCGTAGCGAGTTCCAGGCACCCACTACCCTCTGCGTAAAAAAACTTACCTCGTACATCTACTCTAAACCTTGCCCCTCTCACCTTGAACCTATGCCCCCTAGTAATTGACCCATCTACCCTGGGGAAAAGCCTCTGACTATCCACTCTGTCTATGCCCCTCATAATTTTGTCTACCTCTATCAGGTCTCCCCTCAACCTCCTTCGTTCCAGTGAGAACAAACCGAGTTTATTCAACCACTCCTCATAGCTAATGCCCTCCATACCAGGCAACATTCTGGTAAATCTCTTCTGCACCCTCTCTAAAGCCTCCACATCCTTCTGGTAGTGTGGCGACCAGAATTGAACACTATCCTCCAAGTGTGGCCTAACTAAGGTTCTATACAGCTGCAACATGACTTGCCAATTCTTATACTCAATGCCCCGGCCAATGAAGGCAAGCATGCCGTATGCCTTCTTGACTACCTTCTCCACCTGTGTTGCCCCTTTCAGTGACCTGTGGACCTGTACTCCTAGATCGCTTTGACTTTCAATACTCTTGAGGGTTCTACCATTCACCGTATATTCCCTACCTGCATTAGACCTTCCAAAATGCATTACCTCACATTTGTCTGGATTAAACTCCATCTGCCATCTCTCCGCCCAAGTCTCCAAACAATCTAAATCCTGCTGTATCCTCCGACAGTCCTCATCGCTATCCGCAATTCCACCAACCTTTGTGTCGTCTGCAAACTTACTAATCAGACCAGTTACATTTTCCTCCAAATCATTTATATATACTACAAAGAGCAAAGGCCCCAGCACTGATCCCTGTGGAACACCACTGGTCACAGCCCTCCAATTAGAAAAGCATCCTTCCATTGCTACTCTCTGCCTTCTATGGCCTAGCCAGTTCTGTATCCACCTTGCCAGCTCACCCCTGATCCCGTGTGACTTCACCTTTTGTACTAGTCTACCATGAGGGACCTTGTCAAAGGCCTTACTGAAGTCCATATAGACAACATCCACTGCCCTACCTGCATCAATCCTCTTAGTGACCTCCTCGAAAAACTCTATCAAGTTAGTGAGACACGACCTCCCCTTCACAAAACCGTGCTGCCTCTCATTAATACGTCCATTTGCTTCCAAATGGGAGTAGATCCTGTCTCGAAGAATTCTCTCCAGTAATTTCCCTACCACTGAAGTAAGGCTCACCGGCCTGTAGTTCCCGGGATTATCCTTGCTACCCTTCTTAAACAGAGGAACAACATTGGCTATTCTCCAGTCCTCCTGGACATCCCCTGAAGACAGCGAGGATCCAAAGATTTCTGTCAAGGCCTCAGCAATTTCCTCTCCAGCCTCCTTCAGTATTCTGGGGTAGATCCCATCAGGCCCTGGGGACTTATCTACCTTAATATTTTTTAAGACACCCAACACCTCGTCTTTTTGGATCTCAATGTGACCCAGGCTATCTACACCCCCTTCTCCAGACTCAACATCTACCAATTCCTTCTCTTTGGTGAATACTGATGCAAAGTATTCATTTAGTACCTCGCCCATTTCCTCTGGCTCCACACATAGATTCTCTTGCCTATCCTTCAGTGGGCCAACCCTTTCCCTGGCTACCCTCTTGCTTTTTATGTACGTGTAAAAAGCCTTGGGATTTTCCTTAACCCTATTTGCCAATGACTTTTCGTGACCCCTTCTAGCCCTCCTGACTCCTTGCTTAAGTTCCTTCCTACTTTCCTTATATTCCACGCAGGCTTTGTCTGTTCCCAGCCTTTTAGCCCTGATAAATGCCTCCTTTTTCTTTTTGACGAGGCCTACAATATCTCGTTATCTCGTTATCCAAGGTTCCCGAAAATTGCCGTATTTATCCTTCTTCCTCACAGGAACATGCCGGTCCTGAATCCCTTTCAACTGCCACTTGAAAGCCTCCCACATGTCAGATGTTGATTTGCCCTCAAACATCCGCCCCCAATCTATGTTCTTCAGTTCCCGCCTAATATTGTTATAATTAGCCTTCCCCCAATTTAGCACATTCATCCTAGGACCACTCTTATCCTTGTCCGCCAGTACTTTAAAACTTACTGAATTGTGGTCACTGTCACCGAAATGCTCCCCTACTGAAACATCTACCACCTGGCCGGGCTCATTCCCCAATACCAGGTCCAGTACCGCCCCTTCCCTAGTTTTTAACTCAACTTAACATCTTAAATAAACATTGAATCTCTTAACACCCCTTACTTCAAAGATAACACAGAAAATATTGCAACAGTAAATAACTCCTTAAAATGTTCCTTCAACCTTCCAAGAGACTTAACACCTTTGAACAAAATCACATCAGGTAGAAATGGTACAGCAGTTATCATGGGGGATTTTAATCTACATGTCGATTGGTTTAACCAGGTCAGTCAAGGCAGCCTTGAGGAGGAGTTTATAGAATGTATCCGTGATAGTTTCCTAGAACAGTATGTAATGGAATCTACGAGGGAACAAGCGGTCCTAGATCTGGTCCTGTGTAATGAGACAGGATTGATTCAGGATCTCATAGTTAGGGATCCTCTCGGAAGGAGCGATCACAATATGGTGGAATTTAAAATACAGATGGAGGGTGAGAAGGTAAAATCAAACACTAGTGTTTTATGCTTAAACAAAGGAGATTACAATGGGATGAGAGAAGAACTAGCTAAGGTAGACTGGGGGCAAAGACTTTATGGTGAAACAGTTGAGGAACAGTGGAGAACCTTCCAAGCGATTTTTCACAGTGCTCAGCAAAGGTTTATACCAACAAAAAGGAAGGACGGTAGAAAGAGGGAAAATCGACCGTGGATATCTAAGGAAATAAGGGAGAGTATCAAATTGAAGGAAAAAACATACAAAGTAGCAAAGATCAGTGGGAGACTAGAGGACTGGGAAATCTTTAGGGGGCAACAGAAAGCTACTAAAAAAGCTATAAAGAAGAGTAAGGTAGATTATGAGAGTAAACTTGCTCAGAATATAAAAACAGATAGTAAAAGTTTCGACAAATATATAAAACAAAAAAGAGTGGCTAAGTAAATATTGGTCCTTTAGAGGATGAGAAGGGAGATTTAATAATGGGAGATGAGGAAATGGCTGAGGAGCTGAACAGGTTTTTTGGGTCGGTCTTCACAGCGGAAGACACAAATAACATGCCAGTGACTGATGGAAATGAGGCTATGACAGGTGAGGACCTCGAGAGGATTGATATCACCAAGGAGGTAGTGATGGGCAAGCTAATGGGGCTAAAGGTAGACAAGTCTCCTTGCCCTGATGGAATGCATCCCAGAGTGCTAAAAGAGATGGCTAGGGAAATTGCAAATGCACTAGTGATAATTTACCAAAATTCACTAGACTCTGGGGCGGTCCCGGCGGATTGGAAATTAGCAAACGTGACACCATTGTTTAAAAAAGGAGGTAGGCAGAAAGCGGGTAATTATAGGCCAGTGAGCTTAACTTCGGTAGTAGGGAAGATGCTGGAATCTATCATCAAGGAAGAAATAGCGAGGCATCTGGATGGAAATTGTCCCATTGGGCAGATGCAGCATGGGTTCATAAAGGGCAGGTCGTGCCTAACTAATTTAGTGGCATTTTTTGAGGACATTACCTGTGCGGTAGATAACGGGGAGCCAATGGATGTGGTATAACTGGATTTCCAGAAAGCCTTTGACAAGGTGCCACACAAAAGGTTGTTGCATAAGAAAAAGATGCATGGCATTAAGAGGAAAGTAGTAGCATGGATAGAGGATTGGTTAATTAATAGAAAGCAAAGAGTGGGGATTAATGGGTGTTTCTCTGGTTGGCAATCAGTAGCTAGTGGTGTCCCTCAGGGATCAGTGTTGGGCCCACAACTGTTCACAATTTACATAGATGATTTGGAGTTGGGGACCAAGGGCAATGTGTCCAAGTTTGCAGACGACACTAAGATAAGTGGGAAAGCAAAAAGTGCAGAGGATACTGGAAGTCTGCAGAGGGATTTGGATAGGCTAAGTGAATGGGCTAGGGTCTGGCAGATGGAATACAATGTTGACAAATGTGAGGTTATCCATTTTGGTAGGAATAACAGCAAAAGAGATTATTATTTAAATTATAAAATATTAAAACATGCTGCTGTGAAGAGAGACCTGGGTGTGCTAGTGCATGAGTCGCAAAAAGTTGGTTTACAGATGCAACAGGTGATTAAGAAGGCAAATGGAATTTTGTCCTTCATTGCTAGAGGGATGGAGTTTAAGACTAGGGAGGTTATGCTGCAATTGTATAAGGTGTTAGTGAGGCCACACCTGGAGTATTGTGTTCAGTTTTGGTCTCCTTACTTGAGAAAGGACGTACTGGCGCTGGAGGGTGTGCAGAGGAGATTCACTAGGTTAATCCCAGAGCTGAA
>NC_092732.1:25929305-25941805 GCF_047496885.1 Scyliorhinus torazame | reverse complement strand
AACCCACAGTCAACATCTTAGCAACTATCAACACCAATAAATCCCCAAAGAATACAGTACTCTATAAGTAACTCTGAATCTTTCCTTGCAACATCCATAAGACAAAAAGAACCCTTTTACAGCAAGACAGCAGCTGAGAGCAGTCACCACTTTGAATGCAGCAAATGCCCATTCTTTAGTTGGCAGGGATTCAGACACATCTTGGTCTGCCAGCAGCTTCCCGAAAACCAAACTCAACACTCCCTGTAGCTGCGAGGCCAAAGTAAAAGCAGACAGACATCCCAGCTCCACCCACACTCTGACATCACTGATAAACACCCATTCCTTAAAGGTACATCCACTACAGATATTTTCTAAACCCCCAGCTCTTTTTAAAAAAAATGTTTTTTATTCAAAGTTTTTCAATCATTTCTACAAAACACTCCAAAGAGGAAAATAATACCAAGAAAACAGGGCAGTACACCAGCAAAACAAAACAACTTAACCCTCTAAATGATGAACAGTTTAACACCCATCTCAAAGCAAAGTGGGGCAGGCGCCCCTTACAAAAAGAGAAAGAAATCAGCCCACTTCCCCCCCCCTCCCCCCCCACCCCCCCCACCCCCCCACCCCCCACTCCCCCCCACCCCCCCACTCCCCCCCCACCCCCCCCCACCCCCCCACCCCCCCCACCCCCCCACTCCGCCACCCCCCCCACTCCCTCCCCCCACCTTTCAGCAACGCCTGCAAGGTAAGGATGAGCTCTTTCAGTCCTTCCTGACGCACCTCCGCATACTCGCGCAGTCCTGCGGTTACGGCAACACCTCAGAGTCCATGATCCGGGACCAGATCGTTTTTGGCGTTGCCTCCAGTGGCCTACGCCAGCAGCTTCATAAAATTAAAGGCCTGACCTGAGCATCTGCGGTGGAAGCCTGTGTCCTCCATGAAAATGCGACCAGCCGCTATGCCCAATTTCAGGCGACCGAATCGGCACGGAGGGGGGTCCCAAGCGATCGAATCGGCAAGCCAGGCCGCCCACGAGGCCGAACGCATCCAGGCAATCGAGTTCCTCCCGGCCCGCGGCCCGGACGAGGGCGGCCGTTTCGCGCGCTTTTTGAGGCCTCCCGCGTTTGTGCGCGCCAAAACCTACGGCAACACTGAGGGACGCGCTGCGCAGGCGCGCCCGACGCAAGACCGAACTGCGCATGCGCAGTGACGTAACGAACGCCATGACGTCACGACGTGCAGCAACTGTGGAGCTGCACATTTAAAAGGGCAATGTCCTGCAAAACCCCGACAATGCCTACGCTGTGGCAAGATGGGCCACTACGCTGCTTACTGTCGAGCAGCTCAACCTGTGGATCTTCCACATCGCCGACAACCTCGCAGACACGTGCGGACCATTCAGCCTCCACATCACGACATCCAAACCGACGACACAGATGACCAAGACGCCTTCCGGGTTGCGGTCATTGATGGGAACCGGGTCAACACCATCAATCCGGGCGATGAATGGAGTGCCACCCTGACGGTCAACCGATCGCCGATCACTTTCCGCCTGGACACTGGCGCCTCCGCCAACCTCATAGCATGGTCCGCCTTCTACGCCATGAAGGTCAGACCACCAATCCAGCCGTCCCGGTGCAAGATGGTCGACTACAACGGGAACGTTATCCCGGCCATGGGGTCCTGCCAGCTCCAGGTGACACACAAAACACACACGGCCACACTCTCGTTCGAGATAGTCGGCTCATCGAAGGACTCCCTGCTGGGCGCACAGGCATGCAAGGTTCTCCACCTCGTGTAGCGGGTCCACGCTCTGTCTCCAGACGGCACGTCTGACTTCCCGGATGCAGAATTCAACGCACAGCTCCAATCGCTCCTCGCCCACAACCAGGAGGCATTCGAAGGCATGGGAACACTGCCATAAACCTACCGAATTCGCCTCACACTGGACGCCATCCCGGTCGTTCACGCACCTCGCAGGGTTCCTGCGCCACTTAAAGACCGCCTCAAGCAGCAGCTGCAGGATCTCCAGGACCAAGGGGTCCTATCCCGGGTCACGGAGCCCACGCCATGGGTCAGCTCCATGGTGTGTGTCAAGAAGCCCTCCGGCGAGCTCCGTATCTGTATTGACCCCAAAGACCTCAATAATAATATTATGAGGGAACATTATCCCATACCCAAACGGGAGGAGATCACCAGTGAAATGGCCCAGGCGAAGATATTCACCAAACTGGATGCTTCTAAAGGATTTTGGCAGATCCAACTGGACCCGTCCAGCCGAAAGCTATGTACCTTCAACACCCCTTTCGGCAGATTCTGCTACAACCGGATGCCATTTGGCATCATCTCGGCATCCGAGGTCTTCCATAGAATCATGGAGCAGGTGATGGAAGGCATCGAAGGGGTGCGCGTATATGTGGACGATGTCATCATCTGGTCCACCACACCGCAGGAGCACATACATCGTCTCCAACGCGTTTTCGCCCGCATACGGGAAAACGGCCTGCGCCTCAACCGAGCCAAGCGCGCCTTTGGCCAGACCGAATTGAAGTTCCTGGGGGACCATATCTCCCGGTCAGGGGTCCGTCCGGATGCAGACAAGGTGAGCGCCATCACAGCCATGCCGCAGCCGGCCGACAAGAAGGCTGTCCTACGCTTCCTTGGCATGGTCAACTTTCTGGGGAAGTTCATTCCCAACCTTGCCTCCCACACAACGACTCTGCGCCACCTCGTCAGAAAGTCCACAGAGTTCCAGTGGCTGCCCGCACACCAGCTGGAATGGGAGGAGCTCAAACTCAAACTCACCACGGCACCAGTGTTGCCGTTCTTCGACATGTCCCATCAAAATCTCAACTGATGCCAGCCAATCCGGCATTGGAGCAGTGCTCCTGCAGAGGGATGACACGGCATCATGGGCCCCAGTGGCCTACGCATCGCGGGCCATGACCCCCACAGAGCAACGCTACGCGCAAATCGAAAAGGAATGCCTGGGCTTGCTAACCGGTTTAGACATGTTCCACGATTACGTCGATGGTCTTCCACGGTTCACGGTCGAAACTGACCACTGCCCCCTGGTCAGCATAATAAACAAGGACCTGAACGAGATGACCCTTCGCCTCCAGCGCACCCTACTTAAACTCAAGAGGTACGACTTCCAACTGGTCTACACTCCAGGGAAGGACCTCATCGTGGCGGATGCCCTATCCAGAGCAGTGAGCACGCCGCCAGATGCGGAGGGGTTTGTATGTCAGGTCGAGGCACAGGTGGCCTTGACAGCGGCAAATCTGCCGGCTGACGACCCCAGTCTGGCCCGTATCCGCCGAGAGACTGCGGCCGACCCCCTTCTGCAGCGAGTGATGCGCCACATGACGGGAGGTTGGCTCAAAGGGCAGTGCCCGCAGTTCTATAATGTACGGGACGACCTAGCCGTCATTGATGGGATCCTTCTGAAGCTGGACCGGATTGTGATTCCGCACAGCATGCGCCAGCTGGTTCTCGATCAAATACACGAAGGCCACTTGGGGGTCGAGAAGTGCAGACGGAGGGCCCGAGAGGCGGTATACTGGCCGGGCATCAGTGACGATATTGCCAACATGGTGATCAACTGCCCCACCTGCCAAAGGTTTCAGCCGGCGCAACCTCCTGAGACGCTTCTGCCCCATGAGCTGGTGACGTCCCCCTGGGCGAAGGTGGGTGTCGACCTGTTTCACACGCTCGGCATGGACTATGTCATCATAGTTGACTACTTCTCCAATTACCCAGAAGTCATACGCCTCCACGATCTGACGTTGTCTGCTGTCATCAGGGCCTGCAAAGACACCTTCGCTCGCCACGGCATTCCGATGACTGTCATGTCGGACAATGGGCCCTGTTTTGCCAGCCATGAATGGTCGTCCTTTGCGGCCTCGTATGGCTTCACACACGTGACGTCCAGCCCTCTGCACCCCCAGTCCAATGGAAAGGCGGAGAAGGGCGTTCCCATTGCCAAGCGGCTCCTCTGCAAGGCGGCTGCTGCCGGATCGGACTTCTACCTCGCCCTGCTGGCCTATCGCTCGGCCCCACTAGCCACGGGTCTCTCGCCAGCACAGCTGCTGATGGGTCGCGCCCTCAGAACCACTGTGCCTTCCATCCTGGCACCAACAATAGACCATGCTCCGGTACTGCATAGGATGCAACTGCAGCGTGATCGCCAGAAGAGATCGTACGACACAAGGGCAACTGATCCTCCCTCCCTGGCCCCTGGAGACAACGTCCGCATCCACCTACCAGACGGTGGCTGGTCAGCACCTGCCGAAGTTCTCCGACGCGTGGCTCCCCGCTCGTTCCTGGTATGCATGCCGGATGGATCCGTGCGTAGGCGCAATCGCCGAGCCCTTTGCCTACTTCCACGCTCGCAACCGAACAGTGCACACACACCGGGTCCTCCACTGGTTCCTGATAGCGACTTCGTGGAGCTGCCACAGATCATGCCCCTTCTGTCGCTGCCCGTGGCCAGGCTCTCACCTCACCCGGTGGTTCTCGACCCACCCTTGAGGCGGTCAACCCGAATTCGTCGCCCACCTACTAGACTGGACTTATGAGACTGTTCACACGTCAAGCTTTTGCAACCACTGTTTTATAACATGTCACTGTTTTATCGTTCCAGGCCTCGTTTGATTGGTCCAAATTTCAACGTTCTTCTTCTTTTGTTATGGTACAACCTCGTTAGCATGTCACACCCGACATCGCCCCTTGTATATAGTTACGCCACATGTACATGCTGTAAATATCACGCACACACACCTTTAGCTGCACTCAGGGCACATTCATATTTATAACCACGTCGGCACATAATCTTGTAAAAAGGGGGGGATGTCATGATATTCAAACACACATCACAACACACACATAATGATAGACAGACCAACGGACCAATTAGCACACATAACACGACAGCCAATCACAGACAAGAGCAGACACAGTATAAGACAAGAAACACAACACTTCCTGGGCAGTCCATCTGGAGACAGGACAAGGCCAGGACCTCATTAACAAGACACTCAATTAGTCACAACGTGCTGAGTACCAAGCCTGATGTATAAATAGTTAAATGGAATAAAACTGCGTTGTACCAATCGCAACCGTGTTGGTTCGTCTGTACCTCAGAGCACCCAACACTTCAGAGACCTCTGCTGTCTTCCGGCCTCTCCAGAATCCCACCCGAGTCCCATCGCTCCACCACGAGGCCAGCCATGCCCTCTGCCTCTTACTCTCCTTCCCTCTCTGTGTGTCTGACTCTGTCCTTCTCTGACTCTGTCTCTCTCTCTCTCTCTCTCTCTCTCTCCGTGTCTCTGTCTCTCTCTCTGTGTCTCTCTCCCTGTCTCTCTCTGTCCCTCTCTCTCTCTCTCTCCCTGTCCCTCTCCCTCCCTGTCTCTCTCTCTCTGTCTCTCTCCGTGACTCTCTCTCTCTCTCCCTGTCTCTCTCTCTCTCTCTCTCTGTCTCTCTCTCTCTCTGTCTGTCTGTCTCTCTCTCTCTCTCTCTCTCGCCCTGTCTCTCTCTCCCTGTCTCTCTCTCCCTGTCTCTCTCTCTCCGTGACTCTCTCTCTCTCCCTGTCTCTCTCTCTCTCTCTCTCTCTGTCTCCCTCTCCCTCTCTCTGTCTCCCTCTCCCTGTCTCTTTCTCTCTGGCTCCCTCAGTCTCTGTCTCTCTCTCTGTCTCTGTCTCTCTCTCTGTCTCTGTCTCTCTCTCTCCCTGTCTCTCCCTCTCCCTGTCTCTCTCTCTCCCTGTCTCTCCCTGTCTCTCTCTCTCTCTCTCTCTCTGTCTCTCTCTCTGTCTCTCTCTCTCTCTGTCTGTCTCTCTCTCTCTCTCTCTCTCTCGCCCTGTCTCTCTCTCCCTGTCTCTCTCTCCCTGTCTCTCTCTCTCCGTGACTCTCTCTCCCTGTCTCTCTCTCTCTCTCTCTGTCTCCCTCTCCCTCTCTCTGTCTCCTTCTCCCTGTCTCTTTCTCTCTGGCTCCCTCAGTCTCTGTCTCTGTCACTGTCTCTGTCTCTCTCTCTGTCTCTGTCTCTGTTTCTCTCTCTCCCTGTCTCTCTCTCTCCCTGTTTCTCCCTGTCTCTCTCTCTGTCTCTCTCTCTCTGTCTCTCTCTCTGTCTCTCTCTCTCTCTGTCTGTCTCTCTCTCTCTCTCTCTCGCCCTGTCTCTCTCTCCCTGTCTCTCTCTCCCTGTCTCTCTCTCTCCGTGACTCTCTCTCTCTCCCTGTCTCTCTCTCTCTCTCTCTGTCTCCCTCTCCCTCTCTGTCTCCCTCTCCCTGTCTCTTTCTCTCTGGCTCCCTCAGTCTCTGTCTCTGTCACTGTCTCTGTCTCTCTCTCTGTCTCTGTCTCTCCCTCTCTCTCCCCTGTCTCTCTGACCTATGACCCAGCTGTCGGTTGCCTCCCTGATATCTCCTCCGGTGTCTCTGGCCCGGGGGTGAAACTTCGGTCTTTGTGAAGTGAATTGGAATATTTTGTTGAATTGTAGGCGCTAGAATAATGCGGTAGTTTGCTGTTTCACACTGACCCAGCAGGGGGAGCTCTCACCGACCAGCCCCTCAGTGTTGGGTGATTGTCCCTCCCAAGCCCCGGCCTGCTTCTTGAGGGGACAGGGCCCGAGAACAACCTTGAACACGTCCCGTCGCCACCGCCACACCTCGGGACGTCGCTTCGCAGCCAGGGAGGCCCTGCTCGGGCGCACAGCAAGATTCCACAAGGACATTGCAGATGGAGAGGTTTCCTCCGGTTTCCTCCCACAGTCCAAAGATGTGCGTTCAGGTGGATTGGCTGCGATAAATAATCATGGCTGATCATCGAGTTCAGTACCCTGATCCCCGCCTTCCCCCAATAACCCTTGACCCAGCACAGTAGCATTGTGAATAGCACAATTGCTTCACAGCTCCAGGGTCCCAGGTTCGATTCCCGGCTTGGGTCACTGTCTGTGCGGAGTCTGCACGTCCTCCCCGTGTCTGCGTGGGTTTCCTCCGGGTGCTCCGGTTTCCTCCCACAGTCCAAAGATGTGCGGGTTAGGTGGATTGGCCATGATAAATTGCCCTTAGTGTCCAAAATTGCCCTTAGTGTCCAAAATTGCCCATAGTGTTGGGTGGGGTTACTGGGTTATGGGGATAGGGTGGAGGTGTGGGCTAGGGTAGGGATGCTCTTTCCAAGAGCCGGTGCAGACTCGATGGGCCGAATGGCCTCGTTCTGCACTGTAAATTCTATGACCCCTTTCGCCCCAACAGGCAAATCTAATTCCACCTCAAAATTCCACAACGTCCTGGTCTCAACCACTTTCTGTGGTCGCGAATTCCACAGATTCACCGCTCGCTGGGTGAAGAAATGTCTCCTCCCCTCAGTCCTAAAAGGTTTACCGCTTATCCTCAAACTATGACCCCCCTTAGTTCTGGACTCCCCCCCCCCCCCCCGCCCCGCCCCGCCCTCGGGACCATTCTTTCTGAATCTGCCCTGTCTAATCCTGTGAGAATTTTATAAGTTTCTATGAGATCCCCTCTCGCGCTTCTAAACTCCAATGAATCCGAACCGATTTTGTCCCTCCTCATATGACAGTCCCGCCCTCCCAGGAATTACCCTGGTAAACCTTCGCTGCACTCGACAGCAAGGACATCCTTCCTCAGATAAGGAGACCAGAACTGCCCAAAGGCCCCGAATAATTGCAGTAAAATATCCCTATTCCCGTACTCAAATCCTCTCGCGATGAAGGCCAGCACACCGTTTGCCTTCTCTACTGGTCGGCTGTACCTGCAAACCTTCAGTGACTGATGCACGAGGACACTAAGATCTCGCTGAGCGTCACCTCTCTCGATTTACATCCATTCAAATGATGATTCCGACTTTTGCCGCCGAAACAGATGGCCTCACGGTTGGCGTGGGTCTTTGTGTCTCCCCCCGTCTGAACGAGACCCTTAATGTTTGGGGTGGTGGTGGGGGGGGGGGGAAGAGAGGGTCGGCGCCGCCGCTTCCTTGTGGGAGGGGGGGTGGGGGGGGAGGACCTGCAATGGCGGCTGGTTCTACCCAGAGTTCCCGGAGCTGAGGAAAGCCCTCTATCAGGGTCAGCACTGAGCATGTCAGGATATTGAGGTAGTGCATTGTGGGGAGACACAGGCAGAGGGAGAACGAGACAGACCGTGAGAGAGAGAGAGAACGAGAGAGGTGCTTGAGGACTGGAGGTGCTGGAAGATGATGCCAGGTAACCTGCTCACCTGGAGACCGAGAGAGAGAGAGAGGGAGAGGGAGAGGGAGAGGGAGGGAGGAGGGTGGGAGGGAGACTCCCGATACATTCATTCTTCCAGTCATTCCGGACTGGGGGGCATTTAACCAGACGTGGGTGATTCTCGCGGCTGGTTAACGCAGCGAGTACTCCTCGCCCCTCCCGCCGACCCTGCCCTATCCCTGTAACCCCACCCAACCTGCACATCTTTGGACTGTGGGAGGAAACCGGAGCACCCGGAGGAAACCCACGCACACACGGGGAGGATGTGCAGACTCCACACAGACAGTGACCCAAGCCGGGAATCGAACCTGGGACCCTGGCATTGTCTCTGTCTGTCTCTCTCCCTCTGTCTCTCTCTCTCTCTGCGTCTCTCTCTCGCTCTGCCTCTTCTCGCTCTGTCTCCCTCTCTCTCTCACTCTGCCTCTCTCTCTCTCTCTGCGTCTCTCTCTCGCTCTGCCTCTTCTCGCTCTGTCTCTCTCTCTCTCTGCCACTCTCGCCCTGCCTCTCTCTCGCCTGTCTCGCTCTGCGTCTCTCTCTGTCTGTCTCTCTCTCTCTCTCTGTCTCTCTCCCTCTGTCTCTCCCTCTGTCTCTCTCTCTCTCTGCATCTCTCTCTCGCTCTGCCTCTTCCCGCTCTGTCTCTCTCTCGCTCTGCGTCTCTCTCTCTCTCTCTGCCTCTCTCTCTCTCTCTCTCTCTCTGCCTCTCTCTCACTCTGCCACTCTCGCCCTGCCTCTCTCTCGCCTCTCTCGCTCTGCGTCTCTTTCTCTCTCTCGCTCTGTCTCTCTCTCTCTCACCTCTCTCGCTCTGCGTCTCTCTCTCTCTCTCTCTCTGCGTCTCTCTCTCTCGCTCTGTCTCTCTCGCTCTGTCTCTCTCTCTCGCTCTGTCTCTCTCACTCTCGCTCTGTCTCTCACTCTCACTCTGTCTCTCTCACTCTCTGCCTCTCTCTCTCTCTCGCTCTGTCTCTCTATCACTCTGTCTCTCTCGCTCTGCGTCTCTCTCGCACCGTCCGTCTCTCTCGCCCTCCGTCTCTCTCGCCCTCCGTCTCTCTCTCGCTCTGTCTCTCTCTCTCGCTCTGTCTCTCTCACTCTCGCTCTGTCTCTCACTCTCACTCTGTCTCTCTCTCTCACTCTCTGCCTCTCTCTCTCTCTCGCTCTGTCTCTCTATCACTCTGTCTCTCTCGCTCTGCGTCTCTCTCGCACCGTCCGTCTCTCTCGCCCTCCGTCTCTCTCGCCCTCCGTCTCTCTCTCGCTCTGTCTCTCTCACTCTCGCTCTGTCTCTCTCTCTCTGTCTCTCTCGCTCTGTCTGTCTCTCTCACCCTCTGTCTCTCTCTCGCTCTGTCTCTCTCACTCTCGCTCTGTCTCTCTCTCTCTGTCTCTCTCTCTCTCTCGCTCTGTCTCTCTCTCTCTCGCTCTGTCTCTCTCTCTCTCGCTCTATCTCTCCCTCCCTGTCTCTCCCACTCTGTCTCTCTCTCTGTCTCTCTTTGTGTCTCTCTCGCTCTGCGTCTCTCTTGCTCTGCGTCTCTCTCGCTGTCACTCTTTGTCTCTCTCTCTCTCGCTCTGCGTCTCTCTCGCTCTGCGTCTCTCTCGCTCTGCGTCTCTCGCTCTGTCTCTCTCACTCTGCGTCTCTCTCTCTGTCTCTCTTTGTCTCTCTCTCTCTCTCGCTCTGCGTCTCTCTTGCGCTCCGTCTCTCTTTCTCGCTCTGTCTCTCTATCGCTCTGTCTCTCTCGCTCTGCGTCTCTCTCGCTCTGTCTCTCTCTGTCTCTCTTTGTGTCTCTCTCTCTCGCTCTCCGTCTCTCTCTCGCTCTCCGTCTCTCTCTCGCTCTCCGGCTCTCTCGCTCTCTCTCTCTCGCTCTGTCTGTCTCACTTTCACTGTCTCTCTCTCTCACTCTGTCTCTCTCTTTCTCTGTCTCTCTCTCGCTCCGTCTCTCTCTCGGTCTGTCTCTCTCTCGGTCTGTCTCTCTCTCGCTCTGTCTCTCCCTTGCTCGGTCTCTCATTCTCGCTCTGTCTCTCTCTCTCGCTCTGTCTCTCTCTTTCTCTGTCTCTCTCTCGCTCCGTCTCTCTCTCGGTCTGTCTCTCTCTCGGTCTGTCTCTCTCTCGCTCTGTCTCTCCCTTGCTCGGTCTCTCATTCTCGCTCTGTCTCTCTCTCTCGCTCTGTCTTTATCTCTCGCTCTCTCTTTCACTCTGTCTCTCTCTCTCTCTGTCTCTCTCTCGCTCTGACTCTCTCTCTCTGTCTCTCGCTCTGTCTCTCTCTCGCTCTGTCTCTCTCTCGCTCTGTCTCTCTCGCTCTGTCTCTCTCGCAAAGAGACATAGATAGGATGCAGAGCTGGGCTGAGAAGTGGCAGATGGAGTTTAACCCTGAAAAGTGTGAGGTTGTCCATTTTGGAAGGACAAATATGAATGCGGAATACAGGGTTAACGGTAGAGTTCTTGGCAATGATCTTGGGGTCTATGTTCATACATCTTTGAAAGTTGCCACTCAAGTGGATAGAGCTGTGAAGAAGGCCTATGGTGTGCTAGCGTTCATTAACAGAGGGATTGAATTTAAGAGCTGTGAGGTGATGATGCAGCTGTACAAAACTTTGGTAAGGCCACATTTGGAGTACTGTGTACAGTTCTGGTCGCCTCATTTTAGGAAGGATGTGGAAGCTTGGGAAAAGGTGCAAAGGAGATTTACCAGGATGTTGCCTGGAATGGAGAGTAGGTCTTACGAGGAAAGGTTGAGGGTGCTAGGCCTTTTCTCATTAGAACGGAGAGGGATGAGGGGCGACTTGATAGAGGTTTATAAGATGATCAGGGGAATAGATAGAGTAGACAGTCAGAGACTTTTTCCCCGGGTGGAACAAACCATTACAAGGGGACATAAATTTAAGGTGAAAGGTGGAAGATATAGGAGGGATATCAGAGGTAGGTTCTTTACCCAGAGAATAGTGGGGGCATGGAATGCACTGCCTGTGGAAGTAGTTGAGTCGGAAACATTAGGGACCTTCAAGCAGCTATTGGATAGGTACATGGATTACGGTAAAATGATATAGTGTAGATTTATTTGTTCTTAAGGGCAGCACGGTAGCATTGTGGATAGCACAATTGCTTCACAGCTCCAGGGTCCCAGGTTCGATTCCGGCTTGGGTCATTGTCTGTGCGGAGTCTGCACGTCCTCCCCGTGTCTGCGTGGGTTTCCTCCGGGTGCTCCGGTTTCCTCCCACAGTCCAAAGATGTGCAGGTTAGGTGGATTGGCCAATGATAAATTGCCCTTAGTGTCCAAAATTGCCCTTAGTGTTGGGTGGAGGTGTTGACCTTGGGTTGGGTGCTCTTTCCAAGAGCCGGTGCAGACTCGATGGGCCGAATGGCCTCCTGCACTGTAAATTCAATGATAATCTGTGATTAATCTAGGACAAAGGCTCGGCACAACATCGTGGGCCGAAGGGCCTGTCCTGTGCTGTATTTTTCTATGTTCTATGTCTCTCTCTCTGTCTCCCTCTGTCTCTCTCGCTCTGTCTCTCTCGCTCTGTCTCTCTCGCTCTGTCTCTCTCGCTCTGTCTCTCTCGCTCTGTCTCTCTTGCTCTGTCTCTCTCCCTCTGTCTCTCTCCCTCTGTCTCTCTCCCTCTGTCTCTCTCCCTCTGTCTCCCTCGCTCTCTCTCGCTCTGTCTCTCTCGCTCTGTCTCTCTCGCTCTGTCTCTCTCTCTCTCGCTCTCTGTCTCTCTTTGTGTCTCTCTCTCGCTCTGCCCGTCTCTCTTGCGCTCTGTCACTCTATCGCTCTGTCTCTCGCTCAGCGTCTCTCTCCCTCTGTCCGTCTCTCTCGCTCTCTGTCTCTCTCTCGCTTTCCGCCTCTCTCTTGCTCTCTGTCTCTCGCTCTGTCTCTCTGTCTCTCTCTCTCTCTCTCTCTGTCTCTCTCTCTGTCTCTCTCTCGGTATCTCGGTCTCTCTCTCGGTCTCTCTCTCGGTCTCTCTCTCGGGCTCTCTCTCTCGCTCTGTCTCTCTGTCTCTCTCTCTCTCTCTGTCTCTCGCTCTGTCTCTCTGTCTCTCTCTCTCTCTGTCTGTCTCTCTCTCTATCTGTCTCTCTCTCTCTATTCCTCTCAATCTCCCTCTCTTTCTCGCTCTCTCTCTCTGTCTCTCTCTCTGTCTCTCTGTCTCTCTCTCTGAATCTCTCTGTCTCTCTGTCTCTCTCTGTCTCTCTCTCTCTGTCTCTCGCTCTGTCTCTCTCTCTCTGTATCTCGCTCTGTCTCTCTGTCTCTCTCTCTCTCTGTCTCTCTCTCTGTCTCTCTCTCTCTATACCTCTCAATCTCCCTC